>NC_025996.2:30257242-30407460 GCF_000442705.2 Elaeis guineensis
CAGGCATTCGTTTGAGCTCTTTTCCAGAATAATACAAAAAAAAAAATTAATTATTAAAATAATTCAAAATCTAACTTTTTTATCAAAATAATACAAAAAAGAAAACGTCATTTTGAATGGCGTTTCTTCCCCTTCCACGTCACCTCTTTTTTTCCAGGATGGCAAGTAGGGGAAAAAAGGAAACACCATTTAAAAATGGTGTTTTTAAAAATTTTAAAAATACCATTTTAAATGGCATTTTTTAAAAACGCCATTCAAAATGATGTTTTATTTTTCCACCAAAAAAAAGAAAAAATCGGGAAAGAATGGGAAAAAAATAAAATTTTAAATTTTAAATTAATAAATAAATTAAAATTTTAATTTTGATTGAAATTTAAAATATAAAAATTGAATTATAATTCAAATAAAAAAATAATTTAGATGATTTTTTATTGAATTATTTTTTTTAAAAAAATATCTAATTTTTTTTTAAAAAAAAAGTGCCATTAAAAATAAAAATTTTAAAAAAATCGAAAAAAATAAGAATTATAATTTGAAATTTAAAAAAAAATAAATTTTTAAAAATTAATTAAAATAAAAATATCATTTCAAATTACTTTCTCAATTAAAATAAATTTATTTAAAAAATATTTGAAATAAAAAAATAGCCTAAAAAAAATCATAAAAACAGAAAGAAATGAAAAAATAAAAAATATATAATTATAAATTGAATAAAAAAAATTAAAATTTTAATTTGAAGTAAAATTGATAAAAAATAAATGCATAAAAAAGTGAAAAAATGAGGAAAAAATGTGAAAAAAAAAGAAATTTATAAATTAAATTTTTAAAAAAATAAGAATTTTAACTTTAATTCAAATAAAAAATATAATTTCAAATTACGTTGTCCATTTCAAAATATTTTTTAAAAAATTATCTCAAGAAAAGAAAAAAAATATTGTAAAAAAATAAAAAATACCCTAAAAAAGAAAAAAAAAAGGAAAAAATAGAATTGAAAAAAATAGAAATTATAATTCTAATTGAAAAACAAAATTTATAATTTTCAATTTGAAGAAATAAAAATTATAATTGTAATTGAAATAAAAAATAACAATTTAAATAACTAAATTAATTTAAATATAATTGTTTTAAAAATATTTTAAATAAAGGAAAAAAATGTAATAGAATGTCAAAAGATAAAAATGAAAAAAAACTAAAATTATAATTTTAAATTATAAAAATTATAAATTAAATTAAAAAAATGATATAAAAGAAGTAAATAAAAGAGAAAAAATGGTAATAAAATAGAAATTTATAATTTTTATAATTTGACACTCTTTCTATTTTATAATTTGAAATTATAAATAAAAAGAGTGTCAAATTATAAAATAGAAAGAGTGTCAAATTATAAAAATTATAAATTTATATTTTATTACTATTTTTTCTCTTTTATTTACTTCTTTTATATCATTTTTTTAATTTAATTTATAATTTTTATAATTTAAAATTATAATTTTAGTTTTCTTTCATTTTTATCTTTTTGACATTCTATTACATATTTTTTTCCTTTATTTAAAATATTTTTTAAACAATTATATTTAAATTAATTTAGTTATTTAAATTGTTATTTTTTATTTCAATTACAATTATAATTTTTATTTCTTCAAATTTAAAATTATAAATTTTGTTTTTCAATTAGAATTATAATTTCTATTTTTTTCAATTCTATTTTTTCCTTTTTTTTCTTTTTTAGGGTATTTTTTATTTTTTTACAATATTTTTTTTCTTTTCTTGAGATAATTTTTTAAAAAATATTTTGAAATGGACAACGTAATTTGAAATTATATTTTTATTTGAATTAAAGTTAAAATTCTTATTTTTTTAAAAATTTAATTTATAAATTTTTTTTCACATTTTTTCCTTACTTTTTCACTTTTTTATGCATTTATTTTTTTATCAAATTTTACTTCAAATTAAAAATTTAATTTTTTTATTAAAATTAAAAATATTATTATTTTTTTATTTTTTTCATTTCTTTCTATTTTTATGAAATTTTTTTAGGCTATTTTTTTATTTCAAATATTTTTTAAATAAATTAATTTTAATTTGAGAAAGTAATTTGAAATGTAATTTTTATTTTAATTAATTTTTAAAAATTTACTTTTTTTAAATTTCAAATTATAGTTCTTATTTTTCTTGATTTTTTTAAAATTTTTATTTTTTAATGGCACTTTTTATTTTTTAAAAAAATTTTTAGATATTTTTTTAAAAAAATAATTCGATAAAAAAATCATCTAAAATTATTTTTTTATTTGAATTACAAATTCAAATTTTTATATTTTAAATTTCAATCAAAATTAAAATTTTAATTTATTTATTAATTTAAAATTTTAAAATTTATTTTTTTTCTATTTTTTCTCGATTTTTTTTTTGGTGGAAAAAATGAAAACGTTATTCAAAATGATGTTTTTAGAAACGCCATTCTCCTTTTTTCCCCACCTTCTCATCCTGGAAAAAAAGAGGTGACGTGGAAGGGGAAGAAACGTCATTCAAAATGACGTTTTCCTCTTTTGCATTACTTTGATAAAAAAGTTAGGTTTTGAATTATTTTAATAATTAACTTTTTTTTATATTATTCTGAAAAAGAGCTCCATTCGTTTTTATGGATTCATGCAATATAAATAGACAAGGGTGTGATTTGACACAACAATATAATTGCCCCATAATGATCTGGATGTTAAAAGTTTGAAATACAAAAACAATATCATCGGCATGTGGGGAAAGATTGCATACATTTATCCATAAATTCTAGAGCTTTATACATTGTATTTTTATTAAAAACCAATATGCCTAACATATATGATATAATATTATAATATTGTTTTGGTATTTGCTCTGCATTCAAGGTGCACTTGCAACCAGGATCGTAGCATCATGTCGTCAACTTCGCTACCTCTTCCAACCTTCTTTGTAAGGGTCCAATCGCCAATATGCGTCGCTTGAAGTAACGGGTAATCTTAACCTCTCTGTAGATCCCTAGGGCACATATCCTCAGTACTGAAAATATAATAAAGATAGTTGGCTGTGAATTAAAGGTTATTAATCCGAGGCTACTGCCTATGCCTTGTAGAAATAATCTGCTATTGAAGTATATTTTCTCAAGTAAAGGTAACGATATACTGTGTTGGGAAATACCGGTCGATCCCGCTCGTACCGACTTATAATCGGACATATACGACCGACCGACCGACTGATCGACCGACCGATCGTCGGATGCCATTACCGACCGATCGACGACTGTCGACCGAGCGAGGATATATCGGTCGGGCAGACCCTTTCCGCCCTCCCGACCGACTGCACCAGGGGGTCCGATGCCCGACTTCCGCGACGTACCCGACTGACCGTCGGAGGGGTCCAAATCTCCACCCGACGCTCCTCAGCTAGCCACCGACCCAAGGTCGGTCGACTCCTCCAATCGTCGTACTACTGTCAGAGACTGTCGGTCCTGACAACAGCATGCGGCACTGCCGCTTAGGGGCATTATCCCACCTAGGGTATGGGTCAACCCTAGCGATTTGACAGCCCCACGATGATTTGACACATTTACGATGACTCTGACAATCTCCAGTGAATTGACAATTCTTCAATTGTCCGTGCCATTAATGACGGCGCCATACCATGCTCCACTATATATATCGGGGAAGGCAACAGTGCTAGGGGTCCTTCCGAAAACTCTCAGGCTTGCTCCCTCTCTCTCTCTCTCTTCTTCTCTCGTTGAGCTCCTTGTTTTCTTCTCACTGT
Source organism: Elaeis guineensis (assembly GCF_000442705.2). Lineage (NCBI taxonomy): Eukaryota > Viridiplantae > Streptophyta > Magnoliopsida > Arecales > Arecaceae > Elaeis > Elaeis guineensis. The sequence goes on from NC_025996.2 coordinate 30,261,020, forward strand.
TGCCTAGTCTCCTCTCTGACTTGACCGTCAGAGGGTCCCCGCCGGAGCCACCTCCGGTCAGTGCGGACTTTCGTTTGCAGGCGCTTGTTCCGACGACCAGGCGACGAGGGGATTGGCCGCAACAGATTGGCGCGCCAGGTAGGGGGTCAAGCGATGCTCATAGTGACAAGTTAGTGCTTCATCGACGGCACAGGGGATCGTAACCCCCATGGAACCCTAGATGACAAAGATGAGAGCTCAGCGATCGAGGGTCATTGGATCGGCGAGGCACTCTTCCCGTCGGGAAGAGGCCTCTCCTCCATCCTCCGCGGTGGAACCCAGCTCTCCACACCCCGCGGTGACCATGGAGGCGCAAATCACGGCGATCGTGCGGCAGATGACCGTGCTGACGGATGCGGTCAAAAGCCTCCAGCAACAGCCGGTCCAGCTGCCGCCATCACCGACCGGGCAACCGGCGGCATGCCCGATGCCCTCCAGGAGCAGCCGCCGACACCTGCGTCGATCTCCGTCGCCTTCGCGGGAGCACCTGCCACAGCACTCCTACAGAGAGGAGGAGGAGCGGCCACGGCGCGACGCCCACCGATCCGACGGTATTCTCCCTCCCAATAAGGACGAGCAAGGAAGGAGAAACGCCCACGAACGCCGTCCGCCTCTCTCTCGGACTCTTCTGGAGACTCCACTCCTGGGGTCTCCCAGCACCAATGGACATACAACTACGAATGCAGGTTCGAGGAAATCGATCGTCGGCTCGCACAGCTGCAGGTGGACGGGCGGAAGTCTTCAAACAATGTCGACTTTCAGACTGTCCAACCTCTCTCTCGACTTATCCTCGACGAACCGATCCCCAGTCGGTTCAAGATGCCGCATGTGGAGCCTTACGACGGCTCCACCGACCCAATCGACCACCTGGAGAGCTACAAAGCTCTCATGACGATTCAAGGGGCAACCGACGCTCTCTTTTGCATCAGCTTCCCTATCACGCTCCACAAAGCTATCAGGGTCTGGTACTCCGATCTTCGATCGGAAAGTATTCACTCTTTCGGACAGCTCGAGCACTCTTTCATGGCTCACTTCAGCACCAGCCGGAAGCCGCCGCGAACGTCGGACAGCCTTTTCTCCCTCAAACAGGGAGAAAATGAGATGCTCCGATACTTCGTGTCGAAATTCAACGCAGCCACACTTGAGGTCCGAGACCTTAACGAAGACATGGCTATCTCGACCATGAAACAGGGGCTGAGGGCGTCCTGGTTCACTTACTCCCTGGACAAGACCCTCCCCGGGACGTATGCCTAACTATTGGAGCGCGCGTACAAGTACATGCGCGTGGACGAAGGAGCCTCCGACCGGTGCTTGACCAAGTTCAAGGGCCCGAAGGAAAAGCGGAGAAAGGGTCGGGACCCCGCCGAACCTAGCAAGCCCCCGACCGACGGTCGGGTCTCACCCCCGCGACGAAACCATAAGTCGTCCCGACGGCAGACTCCAAGGCCGACACGCCCCAGGTATGACTCCTACACTCCTCTCTCTGCTCCCCGTGCGCAGATTCTGATGGAGATCGAGGGGGAAGAGTACCTGCGACAGCCTCCGCCTCTGAAGGCAAAAAGCCTCGACCACGGAAGTACTGCCGATTCCACCGGGGCCACGGCCACAATACCGAGCAATGCATCCAACTTAAGGATGAGATCGAAGCTCTCATCCACGAGGGTATCTTGGTAAATTTGGAGGAACCCGCTGACTCAACCATCGCCGATCGACGACCCCAGCCGACTGAAGAAGCGACGACTAATCAGCCAACGGCTGGGGTCATCAATATGATTTCCAAACGACTAGGCCCGGGGACGTCTACTGGAGGGGAGCCGACGAAGAGGCTGCGCCTGGACGACGTAATTACCTTTACGGAAGAAGATGTTCGGGGCATCCAAACTCCCCACGACGACGCTGTTGTTGTCTCGGCGACAATAGCGAACTATGATGTAAAAGAATTTTTGTAGATAATGAAAGTTTAACGAACGTTTTGTTTTACTCGACCTTCTTCCGGATTCGACTATCAACCGACCGACTCAAGAGGGTCCCTACGCCCTTGATAGCCTTCGCCGGAGACGCCGTCACAACGGAAGGAGAAGTTACCCTGCCCGTGATGGTCGGCACCGAACCGCGATAAAGCACGGTCTATTTGACTTTCACGGTCGTCCAGGTGCCTTCGGCCTACAACGCCATACTTGGAAGACCCGGACTAAATGCCCTCAAGGCGATTGTCTCGATGTACCATCTCTTGGTCTGGTTTCCGACCAAAAATGGAGTCGGAGAGATGCGCGGAGACCAATAGCTCGCTCGCCGATGCTTCCAGATCTCCGCTCAAAGCGACGAGTTGAAGGGCTCCCTAACGATCGACAAATTAGACCAATGGGAGGAGGGAGAACGGGGCTCACCGGCCGAACAGCTCGTGTCAATCCTGATAGCGGAGAGCCCCGACCGAAAGGTGTGGGTCGGGTCTCAACTATCCGACCCCGAACGACAACGGTTGGCGGAGCTGCTGAAGGCCAACGCCGACATATTTGCTTGGTCGGCAGCAGATATGTCGGGCATCCCCCCGGAGACAATAGCACACCGACTCAACATCGACCCGACGGTGAGGCCGGTGAGACAGAAGAAAAGGTCTTTTGCTCCTGAAAGACAGAAGGCCATCGACGAAGAAGTGGACAAGCTACTTGAGACGGGCTTCATCAGAGAAGCTACATATCCTGATTGTCTCGCCAATGTTGTCATGGTCAAGAAAGCCAACGGAAAGTGGAGGATTTGTATCGACTACACCGACTTGAATCGGGCATGTCCAAAGGACAGCTTTCCACTTCCAAAGATCGACCAGCTGGTGGATGCGACGTCCGGTTATCGACTGCTCAGCTTCATGGATGCCTTCATCGGGTACAATCAGATCCGAATGACGCCCGAGGATGAGGAGCACACTGCCTTCGTGACCCCCAAGGGCCTCTACTGCTACCGAGTAATGCCCTTCGGGCTGAAGAATGCCGGCGCCACCTACCAACGACTTGTCAACAGGATCTTTAAAGATCAGATCGGGCGCAACATAGAAGTATATGTCGACGACATGCTGGTAAAAAGTACGCAGATTCCAGATCATGTCCGGGATCTCGAAGAAACCTTCCGCACTCTACGACGACACCGGATGAAGCTGAACCCGACTAAGTGCGCCTTCGGAGTAACCTCGGGGAAGTTCCTCGGGTTCCTCGTCTCGCAATGGAAAATCGAGGCCAACCCCGAGAAGATCAAGGCCAACATCGACGTGCACCACCCGAACACCAAGAAGGAAGTTCAGCAGTTGAATGGAAAAATCGTCGCTCTCACCGATTCATCTCTCGATCGGCTGAAAGGTGCCTCCCGTTCTTCAAAACTCTGAGGCAGGCGAAGGGCTTCTCTTGGTCGGATGAGTGCCAACGGGCCTTCGAAGATCTGAAGAGGTACTTGACTTCCCCACCGTTGCTTGTGAAGCCGGAGGTCGGGGAGACATTGTATCTCTATTTGGCCACCTCCTCCGACGCGGTTAGTTTGGTGCTCGTCAGAGAAAATGAGAGCCGGACCCATCAACCTATCTACTATACCAGCAAAGTGCTCCGCGGTGCTGAAGCCCGATATTCGAAGACAGAAAAGATGATTTTCGCCCTAACCGTCTCCGCACAGCGACTCCATCCATACTTCCAGGCGCACGCCATTGTGGTTCTCACCAACCAGCCCCTGAGGGCGATACTGCGCCGACCTGATACATCGGGACGATAGTAAAGTGGACGATGAAGCTCAGCGAGTTCGACATACAGTACCGATCGCGACCTGCCTTAAAGGCCCAGATCCTGGCCGACTTCATCGCAGAATGCCCGACGATCGTCCAAGGGTCGGAAGATGTGGACCCCGGACGAGACGCGGTCTCCAAGCCTGGCCCGGTCACCACCTGGGTACTACACATCGATGGAGCTTCAAACGCTCAAGGGAGCGGGGCTGGGTTCCTGCTCACCAACTCGGATGGGGTAGTCACCGAGTACGCCCTCCGATTCGACTTCAAAGCCTTCAATAACCAGCCGAGTATGAAGCGCTCCTCGCCGGCCTGAGGATGGCAAGGGAACTTGGGATCGACAGCCTCAGGGCATTCTCCGATTCTCAGCTGATCGTGGGGCAGGTCAAAGGCAAATTCGAGGCGCGAGATCCAGCTATGGCAAAATATCTCCAGAAAGTGAAGGATCTCATGACGCGCCTCGAGTATTTTGAAATCTCCCACATCCCCAGGTCGGAGAATGCCCGGGCCGATGCACTCTCCAGGCTGGCGACCTCGGCTTTCGACTCTTTGGGTCGGACGTTCGTGGAGAATCTCGAGCAGCCGAATATCGACAAGGTCGAGGAGGTGCTACAACTGACGGCCGAACCAACTGGATGGATCCGATTGTTCGGTACCTGACCGACAGAATCAGCCCTGAAGATCCCATAGAGGCCAGGTGGCTCCGATGGTCGGCCTCCCAATATGTGATCATGGATGATCGACTCTACAAAAGGTCGTTCTCCCTCCCTTTGCTCAGGTGCTTGGGACCGACCGACGCAGATTACGCACTCAGAGAAGTGCACGAAGGAATCTGCGGGAGTCACTTGGGGGGCAAATCCTTAGCCTACAAGGTCCTGCGGCAGGGTTACTACTGGCCCACCATGAGGAAGGATGCGGCTGAGTTGGTCCGAAAGTGCGAACCATGTCAGAAGTACGCCAACGTACACACCGACCGGCTAGCCAAATCACTCCTATTGTGCCCCATGGCCTTTTGCTCAGTGGGGGGTCGACATTTCGGTCCCTTCCCTCTGGCATCGGGCCAGAGGAAGTTCATAGTCGTCGCCATCGACACTTCACCAAGTGGGTGGAGGCCGAGCCCCTGACACAAATTACCGAACGGAAGATGGAGGACTTCATCCAAAAGTCCATCATCTTCAGGTTCGGATTGCCGCATACCATTATCACCGACAACGGGCGACAGTTCGATAACCAGAACTTCAGAGACTTCTGTGCGAGGTTTCACATCACACACCGACTGACTTCAGTCGGGCACCCACAGTCCAATGGTGAAGTCGAGGTGACCAACCGGACCATATTACACGGGCTTAAAACCGACTGAATGAAGCCAATGGCCTCTGGGTCGACGAGCTGGGCTCCATTCTGTGGGCTTACCGAACGACCCCCTGCGTTCTGACCGGAGAGTCGCCTTTCAGTTTGGCCTATGGGACGGAGGCGATGATACCACTCGAGATTGGGCTGCCATCTACCAGGGTTGAGCGGTATCAAGAGCCGGACAACTCTGATTGCTGGAGAGCCGACCTAGACCTCCTCCCCGAACTATGAAACGAGGCTCAACTTCGCATGGCTTCATACCGACAGAGGGTAGCCCGATATTATAACGCCAAGATCAAACCAAAGCTCTTCAGGCCTGGGGACCTAGTCCTAAGAAAGACAGAGGTCTCGAAGCCTCTGGACCAAGGAAAGCTAGCTCCGAACTGGGAAGGGCCCTACATGGTAGCAGACACCTATGGGCCGAGGGCTTACCGACTGGAAACTCTGGAAGGGAAACCCATTCCCGGACCTGGAATGTTGACAACCTGAAGTTGTATCACCAATGAACTTTGTGCCTGTTCATTCGGAATACAAATCCAGTTTCAAAATTTGGAGTTTTAACTCTTCGGTTGATGATCGACGCTCGCCAAGAAGGACGAGTCCCGACGCCCCGACTCAGACTTAATGTCCACATGGGACTATCGGCTCGACCGCTGACGGTATATCGGATGTTCACAAGGGCCGAACCGCCCCCGGCAATTGGAGTTAACACTCCTTCTACGGTCGAACTTTCAGGCCAAACGATCGACTAACTTGCCGAATGAGCCCCGACCAAAGAAAGGCTTAACGCCTGCGCGACCGCTGTCGCGACTCACCGATCGAGCTGCGGTCGGTCGAAGGATATTCGGCTTACCACCGTCTATCACACGAAGCGACCACTGTCGCATTCATGACTCATCGACCGAGCTACAGCCGGCCAGGAGATATTCGGCTTACCACCGTATATCACGCGGCGCAGTGTAAGTACCTGACACAAGGGTATCGGGATCCGACTTATCATCGTTTCCTCGACTAAACACGTCGGACGACATCTGACTGAATGTGCCGAAAGAGATCCGACTGCCAAGTCTTACCCGACGGTCGATCGGCTTTCGGCTCGACAAGGATGCCCACTCACAGTCGGGCGAAGGACGCCCGACTCACAACCGGGCGAAGGACGCCCGACTTAGGCCCTCGACCATCGAAAGGCCGATCCAAGGTCGGAACTTTTTCTACCTTCATGGCGGCAAGAATTACCGAACGTCCTAACTGATCTATATGGGTTAGCGACTTACGTGTTCAAATGCATTCCACAACACATGAAAAAAGAAAGACGTGCGGAAGAAAAAAGTTTAAGTCCAAAACTTTGACTTTGATTTCATTAAAGATCAAGACAAGTTTACAAACTGGGCCGAAGCCCGACTACAAGTATGACCGGCCGAAGCAAAAACAAAAACAAAAAATCGACTAATCCTCAGAGTCGGCCTCCTCCACTAGATGACGGCCGGGGACGGTCGGCGAACCCGCTCTGGCTTCGCAGTCGGGGCCACTTGATCTTCGGTGGCTTGCTCTGCGTCTTCTTCGGCTTCCGCCCTGGTGGTGAGGCCTTCCGATGCTGGGTCGGCCGTCTCCTCCGCAGTTGGGGCCTCCGACTCCGGCAGAACAATGCTGCTGAGATCAAGCTCCAGGTACAGGCTTCGAATGGCTTCCGAGCGTCCTCGTACCCGACCCGATACGAAAGGAAGCCACTCTCCAGAAGCTCTTCTCGGTATTCTTCAGAGTCACGGAAGTCTTCGACGGCCCGACCCATGGCCTCCTTCGCCGACTTCGCTTCTGCCCTCGCGATGTCCGCGTCGGCCTGGGCAACAGACAGACCTTCCTCGGCCTTAGCAAGATTTTCGAGGCTTACTCGGAGCTGCTCGCGGTCGGCCTCCAGCTCCTTGGCGAAGCTGTCCCGCTCGTGCCGAAGCCGACGGACGGTCCAGGACTTCTTCTTCGCGTCGTCCCGGGTCGACTGCAGCTCCGACTCCGATGTCGCCAAGGCACCCTTGAGTCGGGAGACCTCCTCCGTGAGTCGGGAGACCTCCCCCTCGAGTCGGCCCTCCCGTTTGATCGACTGTTGCAGCTGGTCGACCAGGACGACCTTGTCGGCTTCAACGGCCGCGACCTTGTCTCTCCAAGCCGCGCGCATGTCGCCGAACTTCCGATATCCGGCCTCTAGCTCGGATATGTTGTAGACCAGCTGCAGAAAGCAAAACCGACTGTCAGGAGACCGGACTCACAGAAACAATATTGAAAACGAAGGAGAGAGGAACTTACCCGGATCATCATCGGGTAGAACGAAGACAGCATGTCGGAGACACGCTGGTTCTTCATCGCCTCGATGTCGGCGGGAAGAAGGAGCGCCTGGCATAGCCTCCTGGCCAAGTCATGGTTGGCCAGGCCCGATGCACCTTCGGGGAGTGGGAAGTCAGTCGATCCTCCACCACCGGCCGACCGTCCTTCATTGCCCGACGCCATAGGGGCCTTCCCTCGGCCGGACGCCCAGGCCCTGACGTCGGAGGTGGACGGCAAGCTTGAGCCCGACCGAGTCTCGACCGACGGCGCGGCAGCAGCGGGCGCGGGTCGCTCGGGCTCGCGCTCCTCCTCCCGATCCTCCTCTGTCGGCTGAGCGGCCGGTGCGCCATCGACCGACTCATCGGCCGCCCTTCTTTCGGGCGAGGTGGCGCCCTCGCCCGACGGTCCCTCGGACAGGACTTCGACGAGCACTGTCCGCACCGATAGTGCGATGACGGGCTCCGCCCCCGACCCGGTCGGTTCGCTCTGCGGAGCTACGTGGGGCCTCTTGGGAGGCCGCGACAGCCCGGCCCCTTGTGCCGGCCTCTTTCGAACGGCGTACTGACGTACGTCGGCTGCCGTCAGTCTTGATCTCGGTGGCATATCTGCAAACAACGACAGACGGTCAGCACCATAAAGAAAAAATAAAAAGAAGAAAAAGGGGAAGAAAAATGAAAGACCGACCTAAACGAGGGACCGGGCTGAGGCCGGCGTCGTACAGGGCCTGCTCGGTGACGAGCTCCCTCTTCTTCGGCACCGAGATATCCTTCAGTCGGTGGATGTCTTTTCGGTCCTCAGCTTCCACCCGACTGTTCTCGTTCGGCTCGGTTCGGGGATTCCCCCAACGGACAGGGAACCCCCAAGGAGTGGAAGAGGATGCGAAGAAGAACTGGTTCTTCCATCCGTGAATAGACGACGGAAGACCAGTAATGAAAGAGAGCCCCTTCCGAGGATTGAAGTACCACCACCCTCGGGCTTTAGGGTGGGGTCGGAGGATGAAGAAAGCTCGGAAGAGGGAGATCTGAGGATCAGTCGGCAAAAGCCGACACAGAAGAGCAAAACTGACTATTAGCCGAACTGAGTTCGGCGCGAGTTGCGCCGGGCACAGCCTGTAATAGTCTAGCACATTTCGGATGAACTCCGGGATCGGGAAGCGAAGGCCGGCCCAGAGGTCCTCAACGTAGAAGGCCACCTGGCCCTCAGGCAGACTGTTAACCCGACCATTGGAACCAGGGGCGAATAGCCGAAACTGCTCCGGGATGCAATATTGCTCCCGGAGCCGATCGACGTTCGGCCCCGATAGTGAAGAGATCTCCACCTCCGAGGTCGATCGAGGGTCGTCAGTCGGCTCTCCCGACCGACTGCCTAGTGGAGATGTTCTAGCCATGGACTGGAACAAAAGACAAGGAAATGAAGAAGATGGCAGGGAGGGAGACGGTGAAGATGGGGGAGGCCCTTAAAAGAAAATTTGAAAGGAAGGAAGGCGGAGTACCTGGAACTACGCACGCAGAGTTTCGACAGCAAAGTGGGGGGGGAGGTAAAAACTGAATATGGGCGATCCTGTATATATAGTACCCTCCGACTGTCGAGATGAAGGCATGACCAACGAGGAGTCCCCAGATCTCGCCACGTGGCATCATCCGGGCCATCCGTCGGCCCGACGGTTCGACGCACCCATCCTCAGATCGAGCCACGTCACCTCAATCCGCTCCAACGGATCCGTCCCAATGGCCATATGCCACGGGCACGGAGGCCGTGATGTTTCGTATCCCCGAAGGGGCGGCGGGAACGACGGTTTTTCTTCCTGATGGGACGAGACGTTTGACACCGACAGGACGTCCGACACCAACGGGACACCTGACGCCGACAGGACATCTGACACCGACGAGATGTCTGACACCGACTGGACATCTGACGCCAGCGAATCGTCCGACATTCATGAGACGTCTGACATCATATCAACCCACGGTACGGTCGGAACTTGATACACAGAGGATCCACTCCTTTTCGCCCGACGCTACTGCCCAAACGAAGACATCGGCCAGCATGCCGTCCGACTCAGGAGTGGAGGGGGGCAACTGTTAGGGAATACCGACCGATCCCGCTCATGCCGACTTATAATCGGGCATACACGACCGACCGACCGACTGATCGACCGACCGACCGACTGATCGACCGATCGATCGTCGGGTGCTGTTGCCGACCGATCGATGACTGTCGATCGAGCGAGGATATGTCGGTCGGGCAGACCCTTTCCGCCCTCTCGACCGACTGCACTAGGGGGTCCGATGCCCGACTCCCGCGACGTGCCCGACTGACCGTCGGAGGGGTCCGAATCTCTACCCGACGTCCCTCAGCTGGCCACCGACCCAAGGTCGGTCGACTCCTCCAATCTCCGTACTACTGTCAGAGACTGTCAGTCTTGACAACAGCATGCGGCACTGCCGTCTAGGGGCATTATCCCACCTAGGATATGAGTCAACCCTAGAGATTTGACAGCCTCACGACGATTTGACACATTTACGGCAACTCTGACAATCTCCAGTGAATTGACAATTCTTCAATTGTCCGCACCATTAATGACGGCGCCATACCACGCTCCACTATATATATCGGAGAAGGCAACAGTGCTAGGGGTCCTTCCGAAAACTCTCAGGTTTGCTCCCTCTCTCTCTTTCTTCCTCTCTCGTTGAGCTCCTTGTTTTCTTCTCACTGTTGCTTAGTCTCCTCTCTGACTTGACCGTCGGAGGGTCCCGTCGGAGCCGCCTCCGGTCAGTGCGGACTTTCTTTTGCAGGCGCTCGTTCCCGACGATCAGACGATGAAGAGATTGGCCGCAACATACTGCAACCATCTTTACTTCCAAATTCACATAGTCCAACAAAATTAACCATTAGGCAAACATCCCATTTTTATCCATGTCTTTGCCAACGGATTCATAGTTTACGGACTTGTGTGTTTTTTCCCATCGTCACCTAAAACAAATAGAAGTGCCCATTTTTTTCTGATTGATGGCAACGATGTGCAGAAATTTGACCCCCCGGTTTTATAACGTCAAGGTTGTTCGAGGCCAACCCGGTCTTGGACAACGTGGGCAGCCAGCCAACAGCCAGTGTACGGCTTTTTTTCTCGCTGGGTAAAAACCGGCCTGCGTCTTTTACGGATTGACCACATTGCTATGTCCCACTGTTTGGCAATTCACCCATGAGCGCGCGTAGATCGACAAACGGGGCCTGCGTTGACCAACAATACAGAGCAAATCAGTGAGCCAATCACACACCAACGCACAAGGTATAACATGGATAAAATGGAGAAATTATTAGTTATAATGATTCAGCCATATAAATCTTGAACTATCCAATAACAAGCTAGTATATTATTTATTATTTAAAAAAAATATTATTATCTAAGTTTGATTAAAAATTTAAATAAAAAATTATTATTAAATATGATTGACCAACTGATAATTTTTATTATTTTGAATGAAAAAAATTATTTTTTTTGAATAGTATGCTGGCTTATTTTTTTTTTAGTATATTGGTATGCTGGCTTATTATTGAATAGTAAAAGATATATATGGTAGAATCATTATAATCAATAATTTTTTGATAAAATGGAACATTTTGGAGAACTTGCATTTCTCTTTTTCTTTGGGAGTTCTGTTGCCATTGGATGAGATAAATAAAAAATATGCATGGCAACTTAACAAGCAATGTTTGTACTAAGATATGGTATAAGAGTTGACCACCGTTATGTAGGACATGAGGAAGAAGCTCCAACATTGAAGAGTTTCCCTCATGGATAAATCACAGGTAGCTCAACGTTGGACGGACAACTTGATTGCCCAACTTTTTGAGGCTCGCATGCGGGCTCTCCAAAGTTGCAAATAATTTTTGTTGCAACAACCTAGCTGCAAATAATTTTATTATTGCAAATTCTCGATTTAGATCATATTGGCTGAAGTTGGATGATAATCAATAAGGTGATAGCGATCGAATTTATAAAATAAGTTTCTGATCGAGATTGACTTCGATAAGAATCCTCCGACGTTCAATTCAAAAATTTATAGAACAGATAGAAAGGAACACACGAAAGAGAGATTGCATAGCTCTGGGGTCTTCTGATTATCTTTATTTATAGATTGAGGTAAGAGCTGTAAAGAAAAAGAGTTGGAGGCCATCTTAACTCTTTCTGGTGCGTCGTTTCGAGATTTTTGGCTTGATTTTTCAGGATTTGATGATTGTGGTTATCTTATCTAGCCTGCAACTAGCTATTTTTAACAACTGCATGATTTGAAAGGAATGTGTGGATGCATCCAGTCAATTCTTCCAAGTATGATGATTAAAACCGAGGCTAAGGTCAATGGAGATAGAGACTATTGGTTGAAGCAAGGTGGAAATAGAGATTGGCGGTCGGTGCATGGATCGGTGGCTGACCCATAGGTCAACCACAACTAAGATTCATCAGTATTTTCAGTGCGGGAATCAGAGACTTTGTATCCATAACAAATTTCAAATGCTTAATTTGTGTATTTGATGTTCTAAGCACATACATCGCACATGATTTATGCACTACAAGGCTCTCATTACGGATTCAAGAATCGAGGTTGCTTCCGACCATCAAATGGTCTCAGGGGTTTTCTGTACCAAAAAAAATGGTCCTAGGGGTTTTGGACCCGGTCCACTTCCTTTCAATAACCGGGTTGATTGAATCTGGCTGTCTAGGTCCAAACCTCACATGTTACAAATTATTTTTGATAATTACAAAATAAAAATAAAATAAAATAAAATAAAAATACTGATCTATATTTAAAGTAGAACATATTTGACGTGTACACTTTCACTAGTTAATTTATATTCATACGATGCCTTAGATTAAGCATGCCTACACTAAAATTGTATCGACCGAACTTCTAGCCCTAGGTACTTGGCAAAATATAATGAAACATATTTTAGGTACCTATATATAATATTGTTGCTTGCACTCGGGTGGACGAATGCGGCCAGATGTAAGACTCTTATGTGGCAACATACACCAAGAGGCATTCCATATATACCGTGAGCCACACATCAAAGTGCATGCCATGCCATTTGCTTACATAGGTACACCTAATTAAACAAAAATCATATGGGGTGGGCATTATAAAGATCATATGGGGCGGGCTTCACAATGTGACACGTATCTCTAAATGGTAATATTAAAGTATGAATTTAAAAATTAAATTTTTTTTTTACTGACGGAGTTCTTAGTCCTATGATTAAAACATTCTTTTTTTTTCCTCATTTTCAGCATATAATGATACATACTATATGACCATATAATACTTATTAAATATATGACCAGATGATACATGCTGTAAGCTTTTTTGATACACACTCAGTAACAATTTAATACACATCTACAGTTAAATTAATATATGATTTATCAAACTTAGTATTCATCAGTACACAGTATGTTACTAGTTGATATATATCTAGCAAAATATTCATCTAATATCCTAATATACATCTCTAGATAAAGCGATGCATAGTTTTCAAAATATAGTATTTATCAGTACACAGTATATGAACAAATGATATATATTAGATAGCTTATTGATACATACTGTAAGCTTTTTTGATACACACTCAGAAATGACCCAATATATACCTCGAAGCCCCTTCTTTTCTTTCAAATTTCTCTTCTTTTCTAAGATCTTTGCATCTAAAAGTTTACAAAAACTGTGTATTATTTTATCTAGAGTTGTGTATTAGGACGTCGGGTGAATATTTTTCTAGACGTGTATCAACTGACTATATATTGTGCATTAGTGAATACTAAGTTCAATAAACTATTATCAATTTATCTGTAGGTGTGTATTAAATTGTTACTGGATGTATATCAAAAAAGCTTCCAGTATATATTAATAAGTCGTCTAGTGTATATCATTTACTGATGTATTGTATATTAATGAATGCTATGTTTTAAAAACTGTGTATCACTTTATCTAGAAGTGTGTATTGGAATGTTGGATGAATATTTTGCTAGATGTGTATCAATTAGTTGTATATTTTATACTGGTGACACTAAATTCGATAAACTATATATCAATTTAGTTGTACGTGTGTATTAGATCGTTGCTGGGTGTGTATCAAAAAAACTTACAGTATGCATCATCTAGTTATATATCTAGTGTGTATCATATGATCATATCGCTATGTGCTGAAAATGAAGAAGAAAGAGAATATTTTAATCATGAAACTAATAACTCCATTAGTAGAAAATTTTTTTAATTTTTAGACTCATACTTTAAGATTAATATTAAATGACATGTGGCATATTGTGACGCCCGCCTCATACGATCTTTTATAGTGTCTATTCCATATGATTTTTGTTCTACCTAATTAATTCTAGTTTATAGAGTAAATATTCAGTGTAATGGTAGTACCATGGCATTGTTACGACGTATCAATAATTTTTTTTTTTTTTTTTTTTTTTTTTGATGATGTGGACAAGCACCGACAATATAACAGGCAGCTTGCCCTTCCGTCTCCTAGTCAGTCTGCGTGGCGTGGGGTGCGGATGGAGTGGCTTTCACGGAGGAAAGCTCAGGTGGGGGCCGTGGGGCTGCTGGAACCTGACTCCCTGACTTGAAAACAACAAAAAGCGAGTAGGCTGGTTCCTGTTTTGGAGAAAAAAACTAGGATAGAGGCGTAGCAGCACTGTACGCCCACTACTGTTCCAGCCTCCTTTTTCTTCACCTCGACATAAAGAGTAAATATTCAGCCACTCCATCGCACACCCCGCGCCACGCAGACTGGACAAGAGACGGAAGGGCAAGCCGCTTGTCATCTGTTAACCCTCCTTGTCTTGTGTTGTTAGTGCTCATCCACGTCATCGAAAAGAAAGATTTTTATTGGAACGTTACACCGGTGACCCTGAATATTTACTCAGTTTGCAGGGTAGTGGATGGATACAGCCATATCTATGATTCTTGCACATGGATATATATACCAAGAAACGTTCCATACCATGAGCCGCACATCAAGATGCATTTTCTGTAATTGACGCATCCAAAAATCACAAATTTCCTTCCTAATAATTTATTTTTATTATGTCGAAATTGTATTGTAGCCGTCTCATTGGTAATGGCAATTGACACATTCCAGCTCATTGCTGAAAACAGAGCTCCTCGAAATCTTGTATTTGTAATTCTCTTTTAAGCAAACCTCTCCCTATTTTTCAATGATTTATCAATGACTTCGCCAACTGATTGATAATATGGAGAACTTGTTGCTTATATACCATCCTCAGCCAAAAGAAATAATAAATATCAATTTTTTGTGATTGCTACTAAACGCGGCAACTTGACCCATACCAACCCTGTTTTGGACTTACTTTGGCTGCCATCTAACGCCCACACCCCAGTCAGCGGCTTTTACTGATGGAGGTCATTGTTCGGTCCCACTGCATGCATGTAGTTCGGCAGTGGAGTCGTCCGGTAACAAAACTTCGGTTAATATAGTCAACAATGCAGGCACGTCGGTCCGGAAACGAGGCCTGCCGACCAGAAAACCGGAGAATACGAGCACCCTGGTTTAGAAAAAGCTTACAGAAAATCCGCGATCTAATCACCTGCCAAGGCAGAAGCTGGAGAAGGATAACGCTGGTCAATTACCACACTCCACTCGTTTCACATAAGGAATCAGGCTATCGCCACGTAAGGCTTGCATGCCTTAGATATTTGTTCGTGCATGCAACTCTATAAATACCCATGCCATCATCCCCTCTAACCCACAACTCATTCCTTACTACTTCTCGATCTCATATTGACAACCATGGCTAAGACTAAGCTTGTTGCCCTTTCCTTCATAGTTTTGCTGAGTATCGGCCTCTCCGAGGCAGGCCGAGCGTTGATGTCTTCAGGTGGAAGTGGTGGCGGAGAAGGTGGCGGGGGAGGTGGTGGCTCTGGAAATGGCTCCGGTTCCGGATATGGTTCCGGCTCTGGTTATGGCGAAGGAGGTGGATCCGGGGCTTATGGTGGTGGGTACGGAAGAGGTGGAGGCGGCGGGGGCGGAGGCGGTGAAGGGGGAGGCAGCGGCTCTGGCTATGGGTCAGGAAGTGGGTACGGGTCTGGCTCTGGATATGGCGCCGGTGGAGCGCATGGTGGAGGTTATGGAAGCGGTGGAGGTGGTGGAGGTGGCGGTGGCTCCGGCGAGGGAAATGGAAGTGGAAGTGGATCGGGCTACGGATCCGGCAGTGGGTCAGGATACGGCAAGGGAGGTGGTGCCCATGGAGGTGGTTACGGAAGCGGTGGTGGTGGCGGCGGTGGCGGCGGCTCGGGCTCTGGGTCTGGCTATGGTTCTGGCTATGGGTCAGGATACGGGAGTGGAGGTGGTGGACACCCTTAACTCCTGGGTCTGCAACCGATCGACCGCTTGAAGCCCCTCCTTGTCGTACTCCAAGAGCCGAGTCACTCAATCTTTCTTTCGTGTTTGTTTATTTTGGTTATAGATATTGCTGTAATAAAAAAATGGAGGGGCTTCGGTCTCTAAATTGAAAAAATAATGGTTGTCAACAGCACAATAGTTACCATTACCAGATTTCTTTTCTATACTTTCACTGCCACCTCCGGGCAAAACAACTTAGAACTTCCATGCTTCCAAAACTATTTGATGTGGTTCGCTGAGGCAAAAGATACAAATTATTCCGCCGGTATACTAGTTTTACAGCAACTATAGAGGACGTTTTTTATTTCCCACTACTAGTCAGTCGCTGTGAATATTTAGACAATTTTACGACTCAGTTGTGTGGGAGGAACAAGAAGAATGTCTACAGCTTCTCCATCTCCTACAGTTGTTATTTCACAATTCCCTTCATATGAAGATTTTATGTGCTGTTAGATAGATGTTACTTGGTGTGAGAATAAAGGAACGGTGCACTTGGTGCCTATATGTTCAAATTCTGAGTAGAAGGTTCTTGTAGTATTTCCCATATGCCTTATGTGAAGATGCTGCCAAAGCATCCTTCTTCTAGCTGTGCTTTTTTCCGAAAAAATTATTAGGTAGACTTGTTAAACTATAGGCAAAAATTTTTTATTAGCTTTGATTGGCTCCTTTTCATCTCACAACCAATGGTGATCAATCATAATTAACAATCAGTGAAGCATCAGGTGATGTGTGGAGTTTTTATTGGCTTTGTTTGCGATAAAATAAGTCTACCTAATAATCTCTTTTTTCAGTAACCTGTAATTGATGCTGAAGGCCCTTTTAAATGCATGGTCATTGGCTCTACATCATGCATTATCTATCTTGGAAGATTTTTGTAATTTGCATCCTATTTTTTCATCTAATCTCTCATATCGATAGAAAACAAAGTTCTATTACGCATTCGCTAGTCATATGTCCCATAAATCATAATTTTTTTAGATCATGGGATTACATTCCTGAATTTCTTTCATTGCTATAAGTTTATTGCAACAAAATTTTTCAGCAATGAATTGCATCGGTGCTTTTAACAAAAAAACAGAAAAAAAAAAAAAAAAAGACAATGTTCTTTGTGAAGGTTCACGATGATAAATGGCCATCATAGTTCACCATGATCAAAAATTTTTTTTTTTCGATTGGACCTGGTCCTTGGCTGAGCTAATGGACCCGTCCAACCATAAAAAAATACGGCCAACCATAGAGAAATAAAAAAGAAGAGGGAAAATGGAGATGGTGCGTCTCTTTCTTCATGTTGTTTGTGCTTGGACGCGTCCACTAGCTCAGCCATAGGCCTGGTTCAACTAAAAATCTGGTGATCATAGGTTATCTATGCATCATGAGAAGCATCGCTATACCATTATGATCATGGACATATTCCTTTTCTTCAAGACTGTGACTAGATGGTATTGCTATACCATTATCGCTCCCCTAAACTATAGAATTGAATATGTCATGGAAAAACAGATCATGTCAAAACTATTTCATCATAGATTTCACAAAGATATATAAGCATCGCTTATGGCATTAAATGGGATCCAATCTGAGCTTGACGTTGTTCCGTTCAATAAAGAGATCGATGTTGGATGACCCATTTGTGATCAGAACCTCCTAACCTGCTTAAAGTAGGTTGGTTGCAATTTGGATCATAAATTGCCACCTCTAAATTGATTTTTCCCTCGAATTACTAGCATTTTATGTCCCTGCCCCTTGGTTTTATGACCTCTTTACACATTTGATCCCAAATCTATGTCTACATGCGTAGAAAAGAGTAACCATGAAAAAAAATCCATCATAATTGAGTATAAAATGCACGCCTAATTATATGCAAAGGACTATTCTTTGAAAAAGAAATAGAAAAATTGCACAAGGTATCAAGCAGAAAATGGTCAGCATTGACAGTTTAATAATGATCACTCATACAGGAATAGTTGGATTCCAATCACAAAGTAAATTGTAGTCAGCAAATTATGTAATTTTATTACAAACTTCTTTTGCAAACATCTCTACTAGATGGAGAAAAATGCATTATGTGCCATAGTGCACTTAACCTGCAAGAAGCAAGGCAATGCTTATGCTTACTAATTTACTATACTGAAAGTACTTGGGGTGCTGCATTAATTGCCTATCAAAACCATGGAAGAGTGCTGTTTAGCTGGCTGATTTTTCATCACTTGTCTTTTTTGAGAGGAAAAAAAAAAAATCCTCAGAGCTATTTATTATAATTTAATATTAATAATTATATAATTGTCTGAGATAGTAATTTAGAGTGATCTCAGAATCAAGCATATGAGAGAATGGAGGATGAGTACAAAAGGGAGGTAGAAGAGATCAGCAAATCCAGCAAATTCATTTTATCGGTATTTCTCCGATCAAGACTCTTGGTGGTTAACAGGTTCATTCTCCTGTGTAGAGGATCCAACTACCCATAAGTTTCTCGAATTTGAAGTGTGCATGTGTATTCATTTTAGTTCTTCAAACAGCTTTGAGTTTTTTTTACCCTCTTAGGCCCTTGGTTCTCATTGTCTATTCTTCAAAGATCTGGGTAGATTTTTTTCCTATTTCCAAAACAGAGTATGCTTCAAATCGAAAGATTCGATTATTTCGTTCTTTCCAAATCAACCAATGTGATGTAAGGAGAAGAGAAATGGAGGCTCTACCTTATTCTTTGTCAGGAAATAATTTAATCCAGTCCTTTCAAACTTGAGAGATACTGTTTGAGAGTTGTGGATAGCACAAACCTTCAGTTATCAATGTCCATAAAGTTGTAAAATAAGGACAAGACAGAAGAAGATGGTCAATGGTTTCATTGCTCCTATAACAAAGGTGACACAGCTACACGACCTGCACTTCCTTTTTGTTTGGATTTTTAGCTGTCAAAATTTTATCGTGAAAGGTCAGCCAGCCAAAAACCTTAACTTTCTCAAGAAGTGATAGTGATCATAGTGTCTGTCCAATTGCCTGGTGAACTCCTCCATCAATCAGGAATAAGTAATAATTTTTGACCAAGTACTTTGCTGTTTTACTCCATTTCCATAATCTTTTATCTTCTTCCTCTGATAGATTTGTGTATGACAAATATTCGATAAGTTTGATTTATTCTTCAGTGGAAGCAAAGCTGAGCGGTTGGCTAAAGTTTGAGAGCCAGTCCTTGTTAGAGAGGAAGCCATTAACGCTAGTTCGAGGGTTGATTGCAAGAGCATGAAGATTCGACAGGAGAGAGTTTAATGGCCTATCTTTTAACCAGGTATCATGCTAGAAGGATGTGTTCTTATCATTACCTATCATTGAAGTGGTAAAATTTGGAAGATGTCGCCAAATTTGATGACACCCCTCCAAAATGGTAAAGCACCTATGCAAGATATGCTGAGAGGTAATAACTGTAACCTAGATTTGTAGTAGATGCTCTGTATTAGATTCTTCTAGGCCTTCCATGTCGAGAGAAGAAGTTCCATCACCATTTCATAACCAGAGATTGATTTAGGATTTTGAGGTTTCTAATCCCCAACCCTCCCATGCATTTGGATGACAAACCATTGACTAATTTGCAAGGGATTTGGTTCTTCCATAGTGTTCACCTCCTCCCCACAAGAAGTTCCTGCAGGCAGTGTTGATTTTCTGTAACACCGATTGTGGGAGAAGGAAGACCGACATCCAGTAGACTGGTATAACATTGAGCACTAAACTTATAAGTGTTCTTTGACCAGCTATAGATGGGACTTTTGACTTTCATCCGGCCAGCTTCTTATCCAATTTTTCCAGTATGAAGTTGCAATTGTGCACGCACCTTCAAGGATGAGCTATGGAGGGGTATGCCTAAATAATCAACCGGTAGCTGACTAGCAGAACTTCCAAGCATCTAGGTGAAGGAAGTTGTTTCTTCTGGTGGCAAACCTAGTCTAATAACACTGAATTTGTTGAAGTTAATTCTCAAACCTGTGACAAGTTCAAAGAAATATAGGATAATTTTTAGAATGTTGACATTCTTCTTCATGGCCTTGTAAAAAATGATTGTGTCATTTGAAGAAAAAATGAATATTTCAAAGTATGTATTTTTAAAATTTTACAGCAAAATAATAAAAAAATAAATATTTTAATTTTTTAAACATACCTTAGATTAGATCTAAACTATCAATAAGAATCTATGATATAAAAAATTTATATATAAAATAGAAAACTGTATCTATCACATCAATGCCCTGAATCTGATCCAACCTTTAGATCATATTGGTTGAGTTCAGAACTCATCACCTTTTCGCAGGTCGATGATCTCCGCTGTTGGTAGGCATGGTATGAAGCTCTCGCTGATGTCGAGTAGCCGCACAGATCGTCCACTCGAAGCTCTGATCGGATCTTCCTTCGTGGGAGTGCTAGCTTACGTCGAAGGTTCTGGATGGCTGATCCAAGCTCCTTTCTTTGGATCTTCTGGACTCTTTTGGATCAAAAGATGAAGCTTTACGAGGAGGTGGTGGTGTGAAAGATTGGACAAGACTCACTCTTGTATTTTCTTCTCACAAAACCTAAAGTTGAAATTCTAGAATCCACAACTCACGCTCGAGAGAAAGAACACTTTCTCTGTTTCTCATGCATGGAAGCCCAACCCACTCTCAACTTTTCACATCCCTACTCTCAAATTTTTTATGCCAAAAATCACTCTTAATCTCTCACAAAATTGATCTCCTTTTAAGGTTGGCGTTCCATGGAAGATAAAGATAAGAAAGAGATAGTTTCGATTCAAATTCAAACGTTGGTTGATCCTTATCACCAATTCAAATAAAATTTGAATTAAATTTTGAATCAAACTTTATCCTCATCTTATAAACTTAGAGAAAAATTGACCAACATCAGAATGGTACAAAAAATCTCATGCAAAATACTTTATGCATGGAGAAAGGTGGTAGCGTGAAGAGGAGAGTCCAACTCAATTTGGACTCTAGATTTTCATTCAAATTCAAATACATTCGAATTCAAATTTAAATCAATCAATTTTTAATTTAAAAAAAATTAGATGAGGATGTATAAAAGACTTCTGAACATGAGAAAAATCATATAAAAATATTTCTCATGTGAAATATAAGAGGGCGTAGAGAAAGGAGGTATAAGGGATTCGAATTCGAATTATTTTCTCATCCAATTAGATTCTTAACCCAACCAAATTAAGTTAAATCTAATTAGACCACTAAATCTAATCTAATTAGATAGCAAATAGTATCAATTAAATTTTAATCAAATCAAAAATTAATCGAGCTCAAGTCCTGATCATATCAGGAATTGAATATCCTTAGCGATTAGGTCATCTCATAACCTATTCGGACAAACCAAATTGAATCCAATTCAATTAGATTTGATCTAAAACTCAATGCTCAATTAAATTAAGTTAATTAGCAATCTAATTACTAATCAATCCTCCTATAATTCATCAATAATTAGTAAATTAATTTATTAAAACTTTTGCATAGGGTTAATCATCAATCAAATTGACTGTTTTATCTTGGAATAATTCTTAATCGTTGATCAGCCATATGATCAATCAGAAATTTCTTTTGAGTATGACCCTATAGGTTTGAACCAAAGATAGTAGTATAAGAACAATCTTTCTATACCAATCAAAGTGATCCTCTAGTAATGATATCCGACGTTCGGATAGGTTGAAAGATCGCAAAGCATCATTGAAGAACCTATAGGCATATGGTTACCATATAATTCATTTCTTTGACCCAAATGCTCAATGTGACCTAGGATTTAACTGTCAACCCTGATATGGTCATCTATATTGTATTTCAATTTTTAAAATTCATCATATGGATTATCTCGATCAAGATTTTACTGAATTGAAACACACTGATATATTAACTCCTACTTATTCGAAGGGATCAATTCCATCTTGACTTACATACTGACTTCGCAAGTACTTGACTATGTCCAAAAATTTTTCGTCACTGAATTAAAAATTCAAGTAGTCCGGCATCAAAGCACAGTGAGTTGCTTATAAGTCACCATGATGATCTCAGATCGGAGGAACACTTATACCCATATCCTTCATGAGCTACTCTTGACAGTAGAGTGCTCAGTAATTGATCACGTTCAGTGAGATGTACTCTTATGTCTCACTTGCATGCCATGTCAGTGTCTCAATACTCTTTGGTTAAGAGGACAACCAACATACATGGCACACAATGACTTATACTAGATATAGCCATCGTCCTAATAGTAGTATATCATTTGATCGTGAACTTAACGTTTAAGGACTAAACGATATATCCTCCTATATCGAATCAAATAGTCCTAAAGACTTCATCACATAACAGGAGTTCAAAATAAGATGTATACAGTAATAAAAAAATTAAATAATATTTATTAATTTAATAATTCATATATAATTATAATAATAAGCTCAACCATCAACAGACTGATGATTGACTTTGGGATACAATTTTCAACAACTCTCACTTGGACTAAAGCCAATCAGTACAGTATTGTATACCCATCTTTGATTTGTAGTTTTCGAACTCCTTGACACCGAGGGCTTTAGTAAATGGATCGATCAGATTCTTTTTTCGTCGATTTTCTGAAGCTCGATGTCATCTCGATCCATAATTTTTCGGATCAGGTAATAGTGGCACAGAATGTGCTTGGTCTGCTAATGTGATTTCAATTTCTTTGCTTGAGCAACGGTATTAATGTTGTCGCAGTACAACAAGACGAGACCATCAAGAGAGGGTGCCACTCCGAGCTCATTGATAAACTTCTGTAACCACACAGCTTCTTTTGTAGCATCGGATACCGCAATATATTCTGCCTCGCAAGTAGAGTCAGCCACAGTGTGCTGCTTGAAATTTTCTCAACAGATTGCTCCACCGTTCAGGATATAAATATATCCCGACATGCTCTTGCTATCGTCATGATCCGACTGAAAATTGAAGGCTGTAAACTCCATAAGTTTTAAGTCAGATTCTCCATAGATAAGCCACTGATCTTTAGTATTTTTCAAATATTTAAGGATGATCTTTATGACCTTTCAATGATTCTCACTTGGATCGGACTGGTATCTGCTCACTACTTCTAGTGAGTATGCCACATCTGATCGCATACATATCATGGCATACATAAT
This sequence comes from Elaeis guineensis, assembly GCF_000442705.2. Taxonomy (NCBI): domain Eukaryota; kingdom Viridiplantae; phylum Streptophyta; class Magnoliopsida; order Arecales; family Arecaceae; genus Elaeis; species Elaeis guineensis. Next base: position 30,284,059 of record NC_025996.2, read on the forward strand.
AGATCCCACTGTCGAAGCATATGAAATTCAACTCATACGCTCTCTTTCTTGAGGAGTTGTCGAACAATCACTCTTCGAGAGAGAAATTCTTTAGCCTATCGAAAGATAGCCTTTCTTGAAATTTTTCATGTTGAATCTTTTCAGCACAGTATCAATGTACGTCGATTGAGATAATCCAAGCAACCTTTTAGATCTATCTCTATAGATCTTTATCCCAAGGATGAAGGATGCTTCTCCCAAGTCCTTCATAGAGAACTGTGATGACAATCAAACTTTTAGTCTTTGTAATGCAGGGATGTCATTCTCGATTAAGAGAATATCATCAACATATAAAATAAGAAATACTATTACAGAGTTATTAACCCACTTGTATATGCAGAGTTTCTCTCCATTCTTAATAAAGCCATACGTTCTGATCACTTTATCAAAATGCATGTTCTAACTCTAAGATGCCTGCTTAAGTCCATAGATGGACCTCTGAAGCTTGCACACCTTAGACTCATCAGTGGATATGAAACCTTCAGATTATATCATATACACCTCTTTTTCTAGCTCTCCATTTAGAAAGACTGTTTTCACATCTATTTGCCAGATTTTATAGTCCAGATATGTCATTCTCGCAAGTATGATCTGAATGGACTTGAGCATTGCCACAGGAGAAAATATCTCATCATAGTCAATACCATAATGCTAACGATAATCTTTGGTAACCAGACGGACTTTATAGATCTCCACCTTTCCGTCTATGCCTTTCTTTCTTTTGAAGATCTAGTTACACTCTATGAATTTTATCTCTTCAGATAGATCAACCAATATCCATACATTGTTGACTTTCATAGACTCTATTTTAAATTTCATGACTTCCAGCCACTTATCGGAGTCAGACCTCTGTATCGCATCCATATAGGTGATCGAATCCTCGTTGTTCTCATCGAGTTCAACTGGATCTCCATCCTGAATTAAGAAACCATAGTATCTATCCGGTTGATGCGGTACTACCATAGTATCTAATCAAGTCTGACTCTATGGGTTTACTAGATTTTATTGATTATTCTACCGATCGAACTTTATAAAGTTCAGTCTTTTAGGTATTAGCTCCTTCACCAAGGAACTCCTTTTCTAAAAATACTTGCCTATTGCTGACGAACACTTTCTGTTCGTCGGCAAGGTAGAAGTAATATCCCTTGGTCTCTTTTGGATATCCTACAAATAGACACTTGTCAGACCTAGGTCCAAGCTTGTTAGTTTTCAAATGTTTGATATAAGTCGGATATCCCCAAATCCTAAAGTGGGAGAGTATTGACTTACGTCCTGTTCATATCTCATGTGGTGTTTTACTTATAAACTTACTCAAAATTTTATTTAAAATATAACAAATTGACTCAAGTGTATATTCCCAAAAGGAGATGGACAGATTTGCTAAGCCCATCATAGATCGAATTATATCTAACAGAGTTTGATTCCTCCTTTTTGATACACCATTATGCTGTGGTGTTTCAGGAAGAATCTATTGTGAGAGAATTTTATTTTCTTCTAAGTACGTCAGAAACTCACTGGAGAGGTATTCTCCTTCTCGATCGGACCAAAGAGTTTTAATATTCTTTTCAGTTTGTTTCTCTACTTCATTACGGAATCGTTTGAATATTTTAAATAATTCTGATTTATGTGTCATTAAGTAGACATGTTCATACCTCGATAGGTTGTTTGTAAACGTAATGAAATAATAATATCCATCTCTGATACTAGTGTTCATCGGTCCACATACACTAGTATGTATCAGTCCTAGAACTTCACTGGCTCGCTCACCTTTTTCAGTAAAAGATGACTTGGTCATTTTTTCAAGAAGACATGACTCACAGGTTGGGAGTGATTCACAATCACTAACTTTGAAGATTTTCTATCGTGTCAACCTGTTTATTCTATTCTTGTTAACATGACCTAATCTACAATGCCAAATATAGATATTGGAGACATCACTAATTCTAGGACGTTTGCTGGACGTGTACATTACACTAATAGGTTGTGACAATATGTAAATACCATTGCTCAGCTGTCCATTCATCACATTAACACCATTCATAATGATATTAAAATTATTTTTTTTTATTAAAATTTCATAACCGTACATGGCCAAAAGACCTACAGAAATAATATTCAATAAAAAGGAAGGAAAAAAGTGACATTCATTTAGAACAATTTCATTAGACTTGAATACAAACTTAAAGTCCCTAATGCTAGAAACTGAAACTGATCTTCCATCTCCAATATTAAGGAATCTTTCGCTTTCTTCAAATCTCCTACTGACCTGCCGACCTTGCAATGAATTATAAATATTAAAAGAATTTTTGGTATCTAATATCCAGGTAGTAGAATCACAAATTGAAAAATTACAAGGTGTTATCATATAATTACCTTGTTCAGCAATAACTTGCTTCTTTCTTGATCTGTTCGGATCCAGGGAGGCAACGTATTGAGGATAATTTCTCTTCTAGTGCTCATGCTTCTTGCAGTAGAAGCATTTTGTCTAACTCTGATCGAACTTGGATTTCTTGATTTGTTAGGACTTGCGTGCCCCAGCACTTTGCATCCTTTTCTTGTTTTTCTTCTCTTTCTTAAAGGATCGACGTTCAGAAGAAGATCCTCCAACAACATTCATCGACTCCTTGTAGAGCTGATGATCCTTCTCAAAGTTCTACAGCAACCCCAATAAACCGTGATAGTTGACTGCAGACTTTATTATTTGAAAATGAGTAAGAAAAGGAAGGTAGGACTTGGACAGAGAGTTCAGAATAGCATCTTTCTCCGACTGCTCATGCAGAAAAAATTCAAGCTTACTTAGGCGCTCAATCATCTCGATCATGTACAATACATGATCAGTGACTGATGCTCCTTCTCTCATTCGAACATTGAAGATGGCATAACTAGTCTTGTGCCTCTCAAAGTCATTGGGCGTGCCAAAGAACTCGTTCAATATTTACAACATATCCTGTGGCAGAGTATTCTCGAAATGACGGCTGAACTCATCATTCATTACCGCCAGCATAATACAACGAACCGTAGTTTGGTCGTTGAGTCACTTTTGATAAGTGTCTCTAACTGTGCTACGTACATTCGGAGCTGGCTCCTCGAATGCTGGATCTATCAACATATACATGATCTGTTCGTGCTCTAAGATAATTTTGAGCTTTCGATACCAGCTATCAAAATTTGATCCCATTAGTTTATCACTTTCTAATAGTGATCGAAGCAACAAGGTAGTGGCCATAACTGCAAAAAAAATTAGAACCCAATTAGTATAAAAATTGATTAAGCTTAAAGATATGGATTTTAGTCTAAAGATTCTCTCATTATTTTATTGAATTGATAGCCTTTATCTTCAATTCGAGGAATTACACTAATTTCTTAGTGGATACTAGAATCCACATGGACCGCATATGGATCCGAGTATGGCTCAGCCAATCTTTGTGCACCCATGGGTAGGTTCTTAATTAATTATTTTATCAAATAATTTTTAGTATTCAATTTTACCCCAGACACCTCTTCAGCAGGTGTGTGACGCCTCCATTGAAAGTTCTGGTTAGGTCCAACCATTAACATGTCAGAATTTAGTGTATCTAATAAACGAGTGATCAGGTCCGAGTGTGGCTCGACCAACTTGACCATTATCAAAAAGACACAACTAAATCAACATATTATGAATGATAATTTCGACAGCCAGATGAGCACCAGACATGTGGCGCCTCTAATGATCATTTAAACTGTTGGACTCATTATCACCCAACTTAATGGGAGGCTATGATCTAGTTATCACCATAACAAATTCATTTTTAAGGACCTAACAATTTTAGAGAATTTAATTAGTTGAATTGAGAGAAGAGAAAAGATTTTACCAATTAATCTTAATCCTCTCACTGACTTCACTAAGTCAGATTAAAGAAGATTAGACAAAAACTGGTCCAGTCAATCAGTCATAAATTCTTTCACTAACTTCATCAAGTTATGAAGAGGACTCAAGATAAGTTGAACTATGGGCACCTAAATCAGTCATACTGATTTTCTAGTTAGTATGGGTCAACTCTAATTATTAAGTTATCTAACCAAAATATGATTTACCATATTGATCAGATAAGTGAGATTGATGGGAGGAATATGCCATTAACTCGACATAGACTCAATCTATGCGAGTAGCTCTCAATTAATGACCACCCATCAAAGCTGCCATGCTTACCTTAGATACCAACTGGTTAGTCATTTTCAATTTGATCAATTTATAGACTTGAATTCGACCACGGAGCTATGATCAAAGTTTATACTGATCTAATCAAAGATATGAATTTCACCAACTATAACTATTAAAATTGATCAAGAGAAGAAATTAACCCAATCAGAATTAACTTTTAATTAGATTTGACTCAAGCTAACCCATTAACCCATAAATTATGAAATTAATGCTTTAGATCTTTGATTCTCAAACCTAGATCACTTAATTCTCAATTAAGTTTTGGACTGACATGGGTTCGGGTTCGGTGTTTGAAAATAATTTTTAATTTTGTAAAATATTTTTTTAGAATCAATCATCTAATGATCAAAACTTTAATTTCAGATCTAATATATATTATTTTAGATGTAAAATAAAAATTTAAATTTTTTTTTATTGTTAATCATCATAGAAAAGACCGCACAGCACCCCTACACGCCATAGGAGATCCCATAGAATGGATAAATAGGATTGTGAAATTCTGATTTCTCCTATGACTGGACAGCTATAAGGATCTATCAAATAGATTACTATACTACTTAGATTCAAAGTTAATTATTTAGATCTAATCTAAACAATTAAAATCAGATTATATGTAAAAAGTTCATGTCATAAGAAATTTTGTTCTGATACCATCTGAAGAAAAAATGGATAGTTTAAAGCATATATTTTTAAAATTTTACATCAGAATAATAAAAGATTAAACATTTTAATCTTCTAAATATACCTTAGATCTGATCTAAACTATCAATAAGGATCTATGACATAAAAAATTTATATATAAAATATGATATAAAATAAAAAATTATATCGATCACATCAATATCCTGAATCTGATCTAACCTTTAGATCATATTGGTTGAGTTTAGAACTCATCACCTTTTCATGGATCGATGATCTCCACTACTGGTAAGCATGGTACGAAGCTCTCGCTGATGTCAAGTAGCCGCACAGATCATCTGGTCTCTACAGATCGTCCACTCGAAGTCTTGATCGGATCTTCCTTCACAGGAGTGCTAGCTCGCATCGAAGGCGCTGGATGGCTAATCCAAGCTCTTTTCTTCGAATCTCCCAAACTCATCCTAATTAAAAGATGAAGCTTTATGAGTAGGTGGTGGTGTGAAAGATTGGACAAGACTCACTCTTTTCAATCAAGATTTTTGCAATTGATTCAAATCGATCGTAAAATTAGTTATAAAATAAATTAGCAACCAATTTTTTTTTATTTTACAACTGATTTTGTGGTCGTTAAAATCTTATTTTTTTGTAGTACTTTTATATGGCCAAAATCTAAACACCATCCGTTTAGTTTACCGTAGATGAGGTCTTAGGTTGAGTTTCTAAACATAATCTCATAACATGGTATGCATCTAGACCTTAAAAATTAGGGATTGTATTTCATTTTTCCAAATCAACTATGATTTGATTTGACATTTTAAATGTAGATTAAAATTTTGAAATCATCATTTTTTCTGTTTATTTATCGAACCCTTCAATTTCCTATTTGTATAACCATCCTAACTAATAATTTAAAAGAATTAAAACAATAATGATCTAAAATATTAAAATAAAACATGTTTTATGTGTTCCCATTTTCTAGTTATAATCTATATATGTATATAAAGTCTTAGAACAAATGCACGTACACTAAAATTGTGTCTTGAAATTTTGTTGGTTAGCAAATTGAACATGTAGCCATAGGCATTAGAAAACCTAATAGCGAGCAGTTAAGTCATATACATGTATAAAAGATTTTATATGCATAGCCACCTATTTTTGTATACTTGCTTGCAGACAATGAAATGACAGGTGTGTGCTACCGTATTAAGATTCCTATGCATCGACATGCGCAAAGAAACATTAATTCCATGCTGCAAGCCATGCACCAAGGAGCATTCTTGGCCACCACGCCCACATTGAAGTAGATCTAATGGCCTCGCGAGTCACAATGTCGATTTCGTTTTTGACAGAAAAAAGGGATTGAGACCCACTCTCATTAGTGCATCACAGTACCTGGGCTTGTGTGTTTGGGATGTCTTTCAAGGCCCATATAGGCATGGGTCTTCACGGATGCATGCAACATAAATAGATAAGGTGTGATTTGGCACGACAATTAGATTGTCCTATAATGATCTGGGTGTTAGAAGGTTGAAATACAAATACAATATCTTCGGCATGTAGGATAAGATTGCATATATCTATCCATTGATACTCGAGCTTTATGTATTGTATTTTTTTTGAAACCATCGTGCCTAAAATATATGATATCATATTAATATGATTTTGGTATTTGATCTGCATTCAAGGTGCACTTGCAATCAGCCATCATGTCGTTAACTTTCCTACCTCTTCCAATTGTACACTATCTTCTTTACAAGTGTGAAGAGGCTACTGTCTTGATCTTGTACAAATAATCTGCCCTTTAATTTTTCTCAAGTAAAGGTAACGATACGCTTAGTTTGTGGACTTGAATGTTTTTTTTCATTTTTCCTATCGTCGCCTAAAACAAACGTAGGTGCCCCTTTTTTTTTTAGGTGATTGATGGCAACGACGTGCAGAAATTTTACCCCTCCGTTTTCTTTTTCTTTTTTCGCTGGGCAAAAACCGGTCTACGTCTTTTAAGGATTGACCACAATGCTGTGTCCCACTGTTTGGCAATTTAGTCGCCCATTAACGCACGTAGATCCAGAAACGAGGCCTGCTAACTTGTCGGTCGACCAACAACATGGAGCAAATCAGTGAGCCAATCATATGCCAAGACAGAATGTATAACATAGATAAAATAGAAAACTTATTAGTTAGAATGATTTTATCATATGGATTTTAGATTATCCAATAACAAATCAGTACATCATCTATTATTGAAAAAAAAATACAATATTATCTAAATTTGATTAAATATTTTAAATAAAAAAATTATTATTAATGATGGTTGATCAGCTGATAATTTTTATTATTTTAAATAAAAAAATTAATTTTTTGAATACTATGTTGGTTTGTTATTGAATTGTAAAAGATATATATGGTGCAACTGTTCTAATCCATAATTTTTTGACAAAATTGGGTCTTTTGAGAATCGGCATTTCTCTTTTTCTTTGGGAGCTCTCGCGTGGTTGGATGAGACAAAATACAAAGTATATGCATGGTAGGTCAACTCCTAAGCAATGATCATACCAAGACATTCTCTGGCTCGATTAAGCCTTTGCGTATAACATACATAGTGTTTGATGTTCTAATCACATGCACCGCACATGATTTATGCACTTTAAGGCTCTCCATACGGATTCAAGAATTGATGTCGCTTCCGACCATCAAATGGTTCCATGGGTGTTGGACCCAATCCACTTCAATAACCTCTTTTGTTGTAGTGAAAAGAAAGAGGAAAGTAATTTATTCTTTACTTCTCTTAATAGAGAACAAAGCAAGGCTGATGTTTGGTTTCTAAACAGTGGTTGCAGTAACCATATGTTTGGTTGGAAGGAAATTTTTCAAAAAATTGATGATTCTATAAAGTTGTAGGTATGCCTTGGCAACAACAAGCAAGTTCAAGCTGAAGGTAAAGGTATGATTAAGATTAAAACTAAATCAGGAAAAGAGAAGTGCATTCATGATGTATTATACATTTCTGATTTAGCGCATAATCTGATTAGTGTTGGACAGCTAGTACAAAAAAGATATTCAATTTCATTTCACGACAAAAAGTGTGTCATTAGCAGTAAAAATTCTGATGTGCCTCTTATGGATTAAGTTTGTATGACTGCAAACAAGATGTTTCCTTTTAAAGTGTCAGGAATAGATCATGCTTTGATTGCTAACATGAAAACAGATTCTTGGCTATGGCATAGGCGCTATGGGCACTTAAATTTTCTTGGTCTTAAGTTATTGCATGAGAAGAAAATGGTGGAAGGGTTACCTTCAATTGAACATGAAGATGGAGCGTGTGAAGGATGCATCTATGGGAAGCATCAGCGGGCATCATTTCCAGTTGGAAAGTCATGGAGAGCAAAGAAACCTCTACAGCTAATACATGCTGATATTTGTGGACTAATGCAAACACCATCATTGAACAATAGTAAGTATTTTCTTTTGTTCATTGATGACTATAGTAGAATGCGTTGGGTATATTTTCTAAAATAGAAATTTGAGGCTTTCTCCAAGTTTTTAGTTTTTAAAGCTCTTGTTGAGAAATAATGTGGCTATCTTATTCATATTCTTCGGACTGATAGAGGAGGTAAGTTTTGTTCTAATGAATTTAATGAGTATTGTCAGTTAAATGAAATTAAAAGGCTGCTCACAGCAAGTTATACACCGGAGCAAAATGGTGTAGCAGAGCGGAATAATAGAACAATTGTCGAAATGGCCAGAAGCATACTAAAAGCAAAGAATCTACCTAACTCCTTTTGGGCTGAAGCAGTAGCCACTGCCATCCACCTTCTTAATATATTTCCTACAAAAGCAGTATATGGAGTCTTGGGGTGTGGTGTGAAACCCAAGGTAGGTGGTTTAAGAGTATTTGGTTCAATAGCATATGCTCATGTTAGCACTAAAAAGCATCAAAAGTTGGATAGCAAAAGTATCAAATGCATATTTATTAGCTATAGTGATCTAACCAAAGGTTACGGAGTGTATGATCCTGTTACTCACCAGTTGCATATAAATAGGGATGTCATTTTTGATGAAGATGCACGTTGGAATTGGAATGAGAATGAGCAGGTGAGAACTATAGAAGGCTTGAAATTTTCTCAACAACCTAGAGTGAAAAATCTAGAGAATTCTTCAAGCTCTTCATCAAGTTCACAAAGTAGTACACCGTTAAGTGAAGATTCTGATAGATCATATGAACCTAGCTTCTCAAGTGATGGTGCAACAAGAAAGGTGAGGTCATTAATAGACATATACAATTCCTGCAACTTTGCTCTCTTTGCTGCAGAGCCATCATGTTTTGAGGAAGCTATAGAAAAGGAAGAATGGAAACAATCTATGGAGGAGGAAATTTCAGCAATAGAAAGAAACCAAATCTGGAAACTAGTTGACTTACCAGAAGGAAAAGAAGCTATAGGCCTGAAGTGGATCTTCTGAACAAAGTTCAATGCTGATGGAAGTGTGCAGAAATATAAAGCAAGACTTGTTGCAAATGGGTATGCTCAACAACCAGGTATAGATTTTTCTGAGACTTTCTCTCCTGTGGCACGAATGAAAACTATTCGAATTGTTTTGTCAATGGCTGCACACTATAACTGGTTAGTCTATCAATTTGATGTTAAATTTGCATTTTAAAATGGTAATTTGTTAGAAGATGTGTATGTTTCACGGCCACGGGGATTTATAATTGAAGGAAAGGAGGAGAAGGTCTATAAACTTAAGAAAGCTCTCTACGGACTGAAATAAGCTCCACGAGCTTGGTACAGTAGAATCGATGCTTATTTTTGTGAAAATGGTTTTCAAAGGAGTGCAAGTGAGCCCACATTATATGTCAAGATGGAAGGTAAAGATCAAATGCTTGTTGCATGTTTGTATATTGATGACATCATATACACAGGCTCTTTTGCATCACTTATCAAAGAATTTAGGAGAAAACGATGCTTGAGTTTGAGATGCCAGATTTGGGAACTCTCCGTTACTTTCTTGGTCTGGAAATCAAACAAACAAGGTATCTTTATTTCACAAGAAAAGTATGCTCTGGATTTGCTAAAAAAATTCAGAATGACAGAATGTAAGAAGGTAGAGACACCTATGAACACAAATGAGAAGCTAGCTCTTGAGGATGATACAGAATTAGCAGACGCAAAGTTTTTCCGAAGCCTTGTTGGAGGACTAATGTATCTAACACACACTCGTCCTGATATTGTATTTGCGGTTAGTATGGTATCAAGATTCATCCAAAAGCCAACAAAGCAGCATGCTGGTGCAGCAAAAAGAATCCTACGCTATATTCGCGGAACTAGTCATTATGGTATTTGGTATTCTCACGCTACTAACTTCAATTTATCTGGCTTTTATGACAGTGATTGGGCAGGCTTTTTAAATGATCGAAAGAGTACCACAGGCTTTCTTTTCACTCTTGGTTCTGGAACAATCATTTGGACCTCAAAGAAGCAAACTACCTACCGTTGCATTGTCATCATCTGAGGCTGAATATGTTGCTGCAGCTTCTTCGGCTTGTCAAGCTATTTGGATGCGACAAATACTTGAAGACCTTCACCAGCCTCAACAGGAAGCCAGCAAGATCTTTTGCGACAACATGGGAGCTATCTTAATGGCGAAAAATCCTTGTCATCATGGATAGGCAAAGCACATAGATATATGCCATCACTTCCTACAAGAAGCTATTAATAAAGGGTGGATTGAGATGAAGAGTTGTCTAACAAGTGAACAAACAGCAGACATCCTGACAAAAGCCCTCCCTCCAACAAAATTTTTATATTTTAGAAAGCATCTTGGTGCATGTGATTTTGCATCAAAGGGGGGGATGTTGAATATTGATGCAAAAGTTTAGGAGTTATGTGTCATGCTCTCGTGTTGAATGAGTCAAGCTTAGGTGTCCCATGTTCCTTATTTTGCTTTGTTTTGTTATTACTGTTTCAGCACGTTGGTTCCAAAAAAACATTATAGGTCTTGTAATGCCTATAAAAATGGCAATGTTCAGAGAATGAAGTAGTCTTCTTTCCGTTCATTTTTTGTGATAGAGAGTTCCTAATATTATTTTCTGTTTTCAGCTCTGTACCTTTACTTGAAAAAATTAGTTATAGAATGGCCAATTGGAAATGGAAACACCTACCCTTTGCTGGCCGTTTAGTTCTTCTATAGTCTGTACTATCATGTTTGCCTCTTCATATTTTATCTTCCACTCATGGTCCATCGTACATCATTTCAATGATTGAAAAGGAGTTCAAGGCTTTCTTATGGGGTCATACATCTGAAACTAGGGTTTTTGATTCCATTGCTTGGAATAAGGTGTGCATACAAAAGAATCAAGAAGGTTTAGGACTTTTCTCCTTGACTACTAGAAGGTGGCAATCTATTTGTATTGAATCCACAGTCTCTGTGGGCTCAATTGATTCAGGCTAAATATAATTTCCATTGCTCTTGGATTACTTATCATAAACCGGTAAAGGCTTCTGTTGTTTGGTCTAAAATTTGTAAAGTGGGAGCTCAGGTTCAATTCCAAGTTCAATGGATGGTGGGCTCGGGTGTTAACATTAATGTTTGCACAGATCCCTAGCTCTCTAATTTATCCTTGATGGTCTGGCCTACATTTCTCAATATTGAAATGCAGGACATTCTTTGTGTTACGGATCTAATTAATGTAGATAGAACTTGGAATTTAAATCGTATTGCCTCATTTTTTTCTACAGAAATGATGTCCCTTATTATAGATATCCCACTCTCTCAGGGTGCATGGGCTGATCAGCGGGTGTCGGCACATGCAAAACTCCCTATGATTTTGCTGGCTGATATGTATCCTTTGATTCATAGCCAATCTCCGTATATATTAGCATTCTTCTTCATTTCATTGGATTTGGCAGTTGCAGGTCCCTCCCCATGTCAAAATATTCTGTTGGTAGCTGCGATGGAAAAAATAACCTACCAAGGAGTTGCTTATTCAGTATTCTATCATTCCTTCTCATGCCTATTCATGTGATGTTTGCCCGGTGTCCTTGAAGCTTGCTCTCATGTTTTAATCTTTTGTGCTGTGGCTAAAGAAGCATTGTCACCTCTTGGGCATATGTTCCAAGTGCAAATTTTCTTCTTGGATTTGCCGGTCTAGTTCCATTTTATGGAGCAAACTCAGTTGGATCCAAGATATAAAGCAATTGTTGCTTCCCTTGCGTGGTCATTGTGGATACACCGCAATGATCGCATCTTAATTAGATTGAAGCCTCTGCCATCCAAGTTGTTCGAAAAGTGGTAATGTATTTGTCTTCACCGGCTCCATTAAGGTACTGGGGGAATCATTCTTCTTTTTCTATCTCTCCTTATGTCATGCATCATTTCTTGGTTACCCCCTCCCATGGGAGTCGCTACAATTAATTTTGATGCCGCGGTGGTCACGGATAAGGCAGCAGCAGGCTATGTAATTAGAGATTATTGTGGTAGGTTGGTTCAAGCAGGGGGGAAATCATTCATACACCTTTCTGTTCCTTATGCTGAATTATTAGCCACTTGGTTTGGTGTTAAGACAGCTGTGCTGGATCTTCACATTACTAAATTTATATTGGAAGGTGACTCAGCCACTATCACCAATGGCTTAAATCCCAGCATAGATCATCTGCACGGCACATTCCATTCTTCAAAGATCTTCAAATGTGGTTACATTCTACTACTTATGTTACAATTTTGCATGTATTTAGAGAAGCCAATCAACTCGCAGATCATATGGCCGTGGTTGCATTGCTGGGAGGGTTTTTATGGACCTCGAATGTTGACTTGGATGTTAAAGCCAAATTAATCCTTAATGCTAATGCCTATATATGGAGTTCAGTATCATCGGCCATAGTTCATTTTATCTCAAATTTTCTTAATTTCTATCGTTGGTTTATGCTTTATGTGCCTGAAATCGGTGAGGGCTCAGTTTTTGTGCTATCTTAACATTTCAATAGAATGTTTCTTCAGTGGAAGAATGAGCAAGTGTTGGTTATCACTATTATTAACCTTCTTGAGGCTGTTTTCATTGGATCAACTTTATTCAATCGTCAATCTGTCACTCATACTCTGCTGGTAATTCTGCTCTTTCTACCGAGCACAGTTTGCAAGCTATGGTCACAAAATATGCTAGAGAAAACATAGTTGTGCTTCAGATTGTGTTTCTTATATTCCAAAAAAAAAAAATTACTTTTCAGCTGTGCAGGTCATCCAATCTGACTATTCATTTCAGCATTGTTCACTGGTGTATATGCAGCCTTCTTTCCTGTTCTCATTTGATCAAAATTGCTCTTCACATACCTTCTGTATCTGCATTTATGAAGGATCAAATCTTCATTGATGGATATGCTGAAACATCAACATCTTACTGGTGCTCCTGTTTTGATTTCAACCGGCATCAACATATACAAGTTTCTGAAACAGCAAAGTTAACTTTGGTGTTAAAAGACTTGCTGTTCTTTTCCTGTTACGCTGACACTTTGCTGGATCTTCATTCCTTTTGTTTTTTCCTTCACTTTTTTGAAGTACAGTGTGTTGGTTCATTTAAAGTTTGTGTGTTCCAGGTGGTTTTGGGTTGGTTACTCTTTGTATGTAATTTCTCATACTCCCGTAATTATTTCAGTTTTCTTAATGCATAGCCGCTGGCCCCCCAGTTTACGGGGCAAAAAAAAAAAAAAAAAAGCATTCCATGTGTTGCAGCCAATCTCCGGCAAGGTGGTCAGCCAATCTCTGGTGAGATGGTCGGCCTCCCGATGAGGACTTTCCGATGATCTCAGCCATCTGATAAGATTGGCTTTTTAATAAGATCGGCCTAGCGAGGATCTACCCCAACACCATGCCCATCTGCTTACACAGGTACACCTAATTAAGTCTAGTTTGCAGAGCAGTGGATGAATATATACAGCCTAAGATTCGTGTACGTGGACATATACACTAAGAAACATTCCATACCATGAGCCGCACATCAAGGTGCATTTTCTGCAACGCTAATTGATGCACCCAAAAATCACAAATTTCCTTCCTAATAATTTACTTTATTCTGTCGAAATTATATTGTAGCCGTCTCATTGGTAATGGCAATTGACACATTCCAGCTCATTGCTGAAAATAGAGCTCCTCGGAATCTTGCTTTTGTAATTCTCTTTTAAGCAAACCTATCCTTATTTTTCAATGATTTATCAATGAATTTGCCAACTGATTGATAATTTGGAGAACTTGTTGCTTACCATCCTCAACCAAAAGAAATAATAAATATCGATTTTTTGAGTGATTGTTACTAAACGCGGCAACTTGACCCATAGCAACCCTGTTTTGGACTTCATTTGGCTGCCACCTAACGCGCAGACCCCAGTCCGCGGCTTTTACTGATGCCTGATGGAGGTCATTGCTCTGTCCCACTGCATGCATGTAGTTCGGCAGTGGAGTCGCCCGGTAACAAAACTTTGGTTGATATTGTCAACAATGCAGGCACGTCGGTCCGGAAACAAGGCCTGCCGACTAAAAAACCGGAGAATACCAGCACCTTGGTTTAGAAAAAGCTTGCAGAAATACCGCGATCTAATCACCTACCAAGGCAGAAGCTATATAGAGAAGAATAACGCTGGTCAATTACCACAGTCTACTCCTCTCACATAAGGAACCAAGCTATCGCCACGTAAGGCTCGCAAAACTTAGGTTCATTCATGCATGCAACTCTATAAATACCCATGCCGTCCTCGCCACTAACCCACAACTCATTCCTCACTTCTCGATCTCGTCTTAGTTAACAAGCATGGCTAAGACTAAGCTTGCTGCTCTTTCCTTCATAGTTATGCTGAGTATCGGCCTCTCCGAGGCAGGCCGAGCGTTGATGTCTTCAGGTGGAAGTGGTGGTGGAGAAGGTGGTGGGGGAGGTGGTGGCTCTGGAAATGGCTCCGGTTCCGGGTATGGTTCCGGCTCTGGTTATGGCGAAGGAGGTGGATCCGGGGCTCATGGTGGTGGGTACGGAAGAGGTGGAGGCGGCGGGGGTGGAAGCGGTGAAGGGGGAGGCAGTGGCTCCGGTTATGGGTCGGGGAGCGGGTATGGTTCGGGCTCTGGGTATGGGGCCGGTGGTGCGCACGGTGGGGGTTATGGAAGTGGCGGAGGTGGCGGAGGTGGTGAAGGGGGAGGCAGCGGCTCTGGCTATGGGTCAGGAAGCGGGTACGGGTCCGGCTCTGGATATGGCGCCGGTGGAGCGAATGGTGGAGGTTATGGAAGCGGTGGAGGTGGTGGAGGTGGCGGCGGCTCCGGTGGGGGAAATGGAAGTGGAAGTGGATCGGGCTACGGATCCGGCAGTGGCTCAGGGTACGGCCAGGGTGGTGGTGCCCATGGAGGTGGTTACGGAAGCGGTGGCGGTGGCGGCGGCGGCTCGGGCTCTGGGTCTGGCTATGGTTCTGGCTATGGGTCAGGGTACGGGAGTGGAGGTGGTGGACACCCTTAACTCCTGGATCTGCAACCGGCCGCTTGAAGCCCCTCCTTGTCGTACTCCACGAACCGAGTCACTCAATCTTTCTTTCGTGTTTGTTTATTTTGGTTATAGATATTGCTGTAATAAATAAATGGAGGGGCTTCGGTCTCTAAATTGAAAAATAACGGTTGTCAACGGCACAATAGTTTCCATCGCCAGATTTCTTTGCTATACTTTTACTGCTACCTCCTGGCAAAACAACTTGGAACTTTCATTCTTCCAAAACTTTGATGCGGTTCGCTGACGCAAAAGATAAAATTATTCCGCCGGTCTACTAGTTTTACAGCAACTATAGAAGACATTTTTTATTTCCCACTACTAGTCAGTCGCTGTGAATATTAGACAATTTTACGACTCAGTGCTTGAGAGGAATAACAGAAGTCTGCAGCTTCTCCATCTCCTACAGTTGTTATTTACAATTAACTTCATATGAAATTTTATATGCTGTTAGATAGATGTTACTTTGTGTGCAAAAAAGGAACGGAAAATTTTATATGCTGTTAGATAGATGTTACTTGGTGTGCAAATAAAGGAACGTGCACTTGGTGTCTATGTTCAAATTCTGAGTAGAAGGTTCTTGTAGTATTTCCCATATGCCTTGTGTGAAGATGCTGTCAAAGCATTCTTCTTCTAGATGTGCCCTTTTCAGTGATCCGTAACTGATCGTGAAGGCTCTTTTAAATGCATGCTCGTTGGCTTTGCCTCATGCATCATCTATCTTAGAAGATTTTCGTAATTTGCATCCCTTTTTTCTCATCTAATCTCTCACATTGATAGAAAACAAAATTCTATTACGCATTCTGGTTATATTTCCCAAAAATCATAATTTTTGTAGATTATGGGATTACATTCCTGAATTTCTTTCATTGCTATAAGTTTATTGTGTCAAAATTTTTCAGCAATGAATTGCTTAGGTGCTTTTAACAAAAAAAACAGAAAAAAAAATGTTCTATATGAAGGTTGGTGATGATAAATGGCCATTATAGTTCCCCATGATGAAGAAAAATTACTGATTGGACCTTGTCCACGTATGGCTGAGTAATGGACCAATCCAACCACAAACAAATACAGCCAACCATATATAGAGAAATAAAAAAGAGGGGAAAAGAAGCTGGGGCGCCTCTTTCTTCCTGTTGGTTTGTAGTTGGATCTGTCCACTAGAGAAATTCTTTGTGCACCACGGATGGTATAAAACCATGCATACCATCCGTGGTAATTGATCAATGTACGAAATTAAATTTTTTTTTTCACATACTATATTTTAATTTTGTACATGAGCCAATCTTCATGGATAATACGTGCATTTTACGTCGCCTGTGGTGCTCAAAGAATTTCTCGTCCACTAGCTCAGTAATGAATATGGCTCAATTAAAAATTACTCATGATCATAATTATCTATACAAAAAATTTTTTGTGCACTGCATGTGGTGTAGAAAATCTGACATAGAATGCACCATCTTATCCGATTCATCACTGCAGGTAGTATAGAAAATCTGACGTAGATGCATCGTCTTATCTGATTCGTCCACGTAGCTACCATTTCTCAATACACATTTAATATCAGTATATCGATTTTTTTATTTAAAAATTTTGTATAACGAAAGTATCCTTCTTAAAAATTATGACATATTTTTTTAAAAATTATGATATCTCTTCACAAAAATTATGACACTCCTGCAGAAAATGTTGGGTCTCATAATTTTTATAAAAGAGTATCATAATTTTTAAAAAAGAGTGTCATAATACTGCATGGAGAAAAAAGATAATGAATATATGTTAAAATAGTATTACGATATCTCCTCTTAAAAATTATGATACTCCTTTACAAAAATTATGACATTCCACTTCAGTTTAGTATTTTCTGTAGAGAATATTATATTTTTTTTGAAGAGATATCATAATCATTAAGAAAAAATATTATAATTTTTTAAAAAATATTTTTATTATATAAAATTTTAAAATAAAAAATTAATATTAAATATATGTTGACAAGTGATTGTTACTTGAATCAATAGGATAAGGATAAGGATAAGGATAAGGAAGTGCACTTCACAACAGGTTTTCTGCACCGCTTGTGGTGCATAATAAAATTTTTATTATCTTATGAAGTACAGCTGTACCATCGCAATCGTGGACGTATTTTTTTTTGTTTTTTTTGAAGACAGTGACTAAACATGTTTAATTGCTCTCTTAAACTTCATCTTGTAAAGTACAGCTGTACCATCGCAATCGTACGTGGACGTATTTCTTTTTTTGGAAGACAGTGGCTAAACATGTTTAATTACTCTCTTAAACTTTATCTTGTAAAGTACAGCTGTACCATCGCAATCGTGGACGTATTCCTTTTTTTTGAAGACAGTGACTAAACATGTTTAATTGCTCTCTTAAACTGTAGAATCGAACATGTCATTGAAACATGGAATGTCAAAACTATTTTTATCATGGATTTCAGAAAGATAAACATCTCTTATGGCATTAAATGGGATCCAATTACTAAATAGATCAAAATGTGAAACCGATCAAAGTCTAAGCTTGACCTTGATTCGTTCAATAAAAAGATCGATGTAGGATGTCCCATTTGCGATCAGAACATCCTAACCTGTTTAAAGTAGTTGGTTGCAATTTGGATCATAAACTGCCACCTCTATATGGTTTTTCCCTTGAATCACTAGCATTTTATGTCTTACTTTAATTGGCTGTAAATTTTATTCCGGCCTCTTGGTTTTAATGACCTCTTTACACATTTAATCCCAAATCCATGTCCATATGCGTAGAAATAGGGATACTATGAAAAAGATCCATCATAATTGTATAAAATACGCACCTAATTGTATGCAAAGGACTATTCTTTGAAAAAGAAATAGAAAAATTGCACAAGGTACTAAGCAGAAAATGGTCGACGTTGACGGTTTAATAATGATCACTCATGCAGGAAGATCAGGATTCGAGTTACAAAGTAAATGTAATCATCAAATTATGTAATTTTATTACAAACTTCTTTTGCAAACATCTCTACTAGACGGAGAAAATGCATTATTTGCCATAGTGCACTTAAACCTGCAAGAAGCAAGGCAATGCTTATGCTTACTAATTTACTATACTGGAAGCACTTGGAGTGCTGCATTAATTGCCTATCAAAACCATGGAAGAGGGCTGTCTAGCTGGCTGATTTTTCATCACTTGTAAAATACTCTGACCCGGACGGATGCTGCTGATTTGTGTTTTAAGATCCTAGCTGGAGAGGCCGTCCTAAAATTCCTGGTTTTTTAGAATCAACAGGGAAACCAAGCCTCAAAATACTTGTGAGGGGCGTCCTGTTTTAGACTGACACTTGGGTAGACCTGGTAAGTGTGACATCTAGTTCAAAATTTTTCAGTGATTCATCCCACCGTTCTATGGCTAATATCCGCAAGTAGTTCTGCGGCAGTCTCAACCATCCGGCTCTTGACCTATTAAACAAAGGTGGTCACTCAATTTATCAATAATTTTAGGCACGTAAGTCCACACGGGGCCGGCCCACTGGAAAACATGGCCACCTTGTTCTGGCAACTGCTTGGAGTAGACCCACCAGACAATCTTATCCCAAAGAAAAGCTATGGAAAAAATCCAAGCACCGTTGGTCAAATAAAACACTCTATTTCTCCCTTCTCTCGTTTCAATCAATAAACTTTACCTCCCTGCATAAATAAAGTAATTTAGGAGCTGGGACGCTTGCGATGAAAAAGAGAAGGAGATATTTATTTTTATTTTTTCTTCTTACAATCAAGAGTGCGTACAAGGACCTATAAATACAAATATGTAGACCCAAATATAGATAGGGAATAACAAGAATATGCCAGAGAATAATCAAGAATATGCTAAGAAATAAATCTCTGGACCTTTAATTGGATAGTTTTCTAATTAAGTTCAATCCTTCCAATACTCCCCATCAAGATGAGGCGAAGATATTTCGAAGCTCCATCTTGTCAATCAATCCAGAAAAAGATATGGAGCTAAGCCCTTTGGTTAGAATGTCTGCCACCTGATCAGAAGACCGAATATAGGTAATGCAGATCTGACCCTGATTAATCTTTTTCTTAATAAAATGACGGTCAATCTCGATGTGTTCAGTACGATCATGCTGTATTGGATTGCTTACAATCTCAATTGCTGCTTTGTTGTTACAATACAACCGAAGAGGAAATTTGTTTAGAAATTATAATTCCTTAAGCAACTTCTGAAGCCAAAGAAGTTCACATATGCCTAGAGCCATTGCTCTATATTCAGCTTCTGCTGATGATCTAGCCACCACTGACTGTTTCTTACTTCTCCAGATAACTAAATTACCCCCTACATATGTATAATATCCAGAAGTAGATCGCCTATCATCCAATGATCCAGCCCAATCTGCATCAGTGAATCCCTCCACCTGGAAGGTGTTGTGTTGTGAGAACAACAAACCACGATCAGGGCATCCTTTCAGGTAGCGTAATACTCTGAAAGCTCTCTCCATGTGTGATTCCGTGGATCATGCATGTATTGACTGATGACACTGACAGCATAGGCTATATCTGATCTTGTATGTGAAAGATATATCAACCTTCTAACCAACCGCTGGTACCTTTCTCGATCAACAGGAGCTCCACCATCTGTCACTGTTCGATGATTCTGATTTATTGGAGTAGTAGCAGGCTTACACCCCAACATCCCAGTCTCAGAAAGTAAATCTAGTACATACTTTCATTGTGACAGAAAAATACCTTTGGATGATCGTCCAACTTCTATGCCCAAAAAATATCTTAGTGGACCCAGATCTTTTACCTCAAATGCTTGCTTTAGTTTTTCTTTGAGTTGTTTAATCTCATGATGGTCATCTCCTGTTATTACAATATCATCAACATAAACCAAGAGTATAGTTTTCTTTCCCTTGAGATGCCTATAGAATAGAGTATCATCTGCATTACTCTGTTTATATCCTATTCCTTTTACAGTCCGACTGAATCGATCAAACCATGTTCAAGGAGACTGTTTAAGGCCATAAAGTGAGTGTTTTAGTTTGCAGACTTTTCCAATAGTTGCTCTGGTCTCAAATCCTGATGGTATTTGCATGTATACTTCCTCCTGAAGATCTCCATGAAGAAATGCATTCTTCACATCTAACTGATGTAATTTCCAGCCAAAATTAGCAGCACATGATATCAGTGTTCGAACAGAGTTCATCTTGGCCACTGGAGCAAAGGTTTCATCATAGTCTACTCCATATATTTGAGTGTAGCCCTTTGCTACTAGCCGAGCTTTGTATCTTTCCACCTTGCCTTCTGGAGTCTGCTTTATAGTGTACACCCACTTACACCCTACAGGATGCTTACCAGCTGGTAGAGTGACCAGATCCTACGTCTGATTTTTGGATAAAGCAGTCATCTCTTCTAACATTGCTTCCTTCCACTTAGGTTCTGCCATAGCCTTTTGCCAGGTACTAGGAATACAGACAGAGTCTAATACAGCTACAAAGCTTTGATAAGATGGAGACACATTCTTATATGAAACATAATTAGCGATATCATAATGATAACGAGCAGGAGGAACAATTGAGCGAGTACCCTTTCGTTTTGCAATAGGAATATTAAAATTAGAAATGGAAGGAGTAGTAGAGATATTGTTACCATTAGGAGACTTTGGAGAAGAAGCTTCAAGCGGTGGAGACACTTGGGCAGTTGGTGGTGAATGCACATTGGACTCTTCTTCACTGGACTCTTCTTCTTTCTCAATACTAGGCTCCCTCTGAACATCATTACTATGATACTCCTCCTGGGCATCAGAATTTTTTGGTGTGTATAGAAAGTCACCCGGAAGAAGTAATTCTGGTGTCTTATTATCAGATAGACGACTTTCATAATAAGCTTCAGTTTCTCGAAAAGTAACATCCATAGTAACAAACATTCGCCGCTCAGGGGGATAATAGCACTTGTATCCCTTTTGAGTAGCAGGGTAACCGACAAAGACACATTTTAATGCTCGTGGATCTAGTTTTCCTACTGAAGGTCTATGATCGCGAGCAAAACAAACACATCCAAAGATCCTAGGAGTGACTACATAATCAGTAGACCCTTTCAAACATTGTATGGGGGACTTAAACCCGAGTGTTCTTAGAGGCATACGATTGATCAAGCAAGCCACGGTCAAGACAGCCTCACCCTACAAAAATTTAGAAACTTGCATGGTAAAAAGTAAGGATCGGGCTACTTCCAATAAGTGCTGATTTTTTCTTTCGACAACTCCATTTTGAGCAGGAGTATCAACACAAGTGGTTTGATGAATAATTCTGTGAGTGTGAAGATACGCACGAAACTCCTGATTAATATATTCTGTGCCATTGTCAGAACGTAGAATTTTAATTTTGACACCAAACTGAGTACCTACAAGTTTATGAAACTCTTTAAAGCAGTTTAAAACTCCCGTCTTTTCCTTCAATAAATAGACCCAAGTCACTCGACTAAAACAATCAATGAAGGTAACAAACCACCTATGGCCCATGAGAGTATTAGTACTACATGGTCCCCATACATCAGAGTGAATTAAAACAAAAGGTTTAGAACTTCTAATTCCAGATATAAGAAATACTGCTCTGGTGTGTTTAGCCAACTCACAATGATCACAAACTAACAAATTTTTATTGCATTTAGTTGATAAAGATGGAAATAAGCGACTAAGAATAGAAAAAGGAATGTAACCCAGCCTACGATGATGTAACATAAGTTCTGAAGCGGCACCTTCAACAGACAATGCATACCTCGTCAAAGAAGAGTTCATATTTTTCTTATCAGTTGATAGATAATAGAGTCCATTGTGCAATCTACCACCCCAACTATCTTCCCCATTTTCAGCTCCTGAAATAGACAATGAGAAGGTCAAAAAGTGACAGAGCAATTCAAATCTCTAGTAACAGAGCTAATAGAGAGTAAATTTATAGGAAAGGATGGAACATGCAATACTGATGATAATCTTAAACTAGGAGTACAGTCAATGGATCCTTTTCCTGAGACAGGGGTAAAGGATCCATCAGCTATTCGGACTTTGTCATGTCCTGAACATGGTGAATAGGAAATAAAACTATTAGATGCCCCTTTCATGTGACTGGATGCTCTTGAGTCTATTACCCAGGAGTTGGATATTCCGCAAGTAAATGCATGTGATAATTTATATGGAGTACCTGAGTGTGCAAAAAGAGAGGAGTCAAGATATCCGTCCTGGTGGCTAGACTGTTCCAGAGTAGGTGTGGTGTTAGAAGATGATTCATACTTTTCCATCATTCATCGGAAGGTCTGATACTCCTCTGCAGATAAGCTGTGTACAGCACTCTCAGTCTCTTCAGAGAGATTGGCTTGGACAGATCCACGAACATGATTCTGTCCTCCAGTTCTTCCACCACTACGACGACCACCACGGCCCCGACTACTACGCCCAGGCTGATTTGGGCGGCCATGGAGATCCCAGCAAAATGCCTTAATGTGCCCAGACTTTTTACAATGAAAACATACCTTCTCACCTATCTGCTGTGGCTATACAGTAAGAGCTGATCTTACAGAACTATTGGAGTCAGAAGTCACTCGTCGTCGTGTCTCCTCGCTTAAAACAGTAGAGAAGACTTGACCTAAACTAGGTAAAATATCTCTGGTGAGAAGCTGAACTCTGACAGATTCATATTTCAGATTCAGACCATATAGAAAGTCCTGAACCCGTTCTTCTTCTAAATATTTCTAAAATCTATCAACATCGATGGAGCATTATGGAATAAAAGTTCTATAATGATCAGCTTCAGACCAGAGACGTTTCAACTCGGTGGCATATTCAGTGATAGATAAATCTCCCTGACGAAGCTGACGTAATTGAGAACGGATCTCAAATGCTTGAGCAGAATTCTGCTTTTGTGAGAATATTTGGGCCACCGTCTCCCAGACTTCATGTGCAGTCTCCAGCAGTTGCACACTTCTGGCCACATTTGGTGTCATGGTATTTAGAAGAAACGCCAGAACAACAGAGTTCTCCATTCTCCATTGAGCCATATCCTGCTCATTATTAGCAGGTTTCCTCTTTGTGCCGGTGAGATATCCCTCCAAACTTCATCCTTATACAAGTAGATGAGTGCTTCTCTCCCATTGTAAATATGTCGCTGGGCCATCAAGTTTTACAGCCACTTGAAGAGCATTCAGCGATCCACTATCTCTTGACGAACCCCCTGATCGAGTGGCAACTGTAATAAGCCGATCCAGTAGACCTTCAAGATCTTGCATAGTAATTGGATTGGCCATACAGACAAAATACGAACGATAATCTCATTGGCACACTATCAATGAATCACAACACACACGAATCACCGGAGACACATTATCAATGAATCACCAAACACACGAATCACCAGATACACTGTAACTGCAGGCTTCTTCAGTATCTAGCCATAAAAGTTTCTCTTTTTTCTTTTTTGTTTTGTTTTGTTTTTGTTTTGTTTGTTTTGTTTTTTGTTTTATTTTATTTTTTTTTTTATTTTTTTTTGAAATAAATAAAAGGTTAAAAGAAAGAACTGTGGTTTTATTTGTTACCGATTATGTATCCCGTGAAGCACGGGATTGTCGAGGGTGATGCCGTCGTCGGTGATGCCGTCGGCAAGGAAGACGATGGCTGGTGTCGGAGATTCGACCGTGAAGAGATTTTGGTGGAGGCATTGGAGGGATTTCGGGGCTGCGGTGGCGAGCTGCGGTGGCGAGCTGCGGATGGACTTGGCGGAAGCGGAGGCTTCGGAGGGATTTCGGTCGGAAAAAAAGGGGCTGCAGTGACTGAAAAGAAGGGGTTGCGGATGATCGGCGGAGGCAGCTCGTGGAAGGATCGGACGGCGGTGATGGTCTGGTAGAGCACCAAGAGCGAGATGCCGTGGTTGGTGATCTGGAAGAAACCCCAGTCGTGGGAGTGGCGCGGATGAGATCGACTGGTCGATGGTGGGGATGATGGGCTCGGTGGAGGCGACCGGGGAGGAAGGGAGCTGCGATGGCTGCGGTGGCAGCGATTCGCTGTGAATCAGGAGGAAGAAGGAGTCGTGGCGACGGTAGAGGCGGTATCAGCAGTGGAGGGAAGAGAAAGGTTTTAAGAAAGGGAAAAAAAATGGAAGAGAAGGGTTTTAAGAAGGGGAAGAAAAAAATGGATCAGAACCTGAGTGCTCTGATACCATGATGAAAAAGAGAAGGAGATATTTGTTTTTATTTTTTCTTCTTACAATCAAGAGTGCGTACAAGGACCTATAAATACAAATATATAGACCCAAATATATATAGGGAATAACAAGAAGATGCCAGAGAATAATCAAGAATATGCTAAGGAATAAATCTCTGGACCTTTAATTGGATAGTTTTCCAATTAAGTTCAATCCTTCCAATAGCTTGCATGTTTGGAGAGTCGTGCATCCAACTCTATAAATACCTCGGTGGTCTTCTCCTTTGGCAAACAACTAGTTGTACCTCCTCTCCTTTAGCAACTATGGCTTGAACGAAGCTTGTTGCTCTTTCCTTCATAGTGTTGTTAAGCATCAGCCTCACTGAGGCAAGCCGATCGCTGACATCTGCTAGTGGAGGAGGTGGTGGTGGCGGTGGAGGAGGTGGAGGTGGTGGTGGCTCTGGGAACGGCTCCGGATCTGGCTATGATTTCGGATCTGGTTATGGTGAAGGAGGTGGATCAGGGTCCAGTGGTGGAGGGTATGGAAGGGGTGGCTGTGGTGGCAGTGGTGGTGGAGGAGAAGGGGGAGGGAGCGGTTCAGGCTACGGGTCAGGGAGTGGATATGGCTCCGGATACGGGTCTGGAGGAGCACATGGTGGAGGGTATGGACGCGGCGGAGGTGGCGGCGGCGGCGGCTCAGGCTCAGGATCGGGCTCCGGGTCTGGCTATGGTTCAGACTACGGGTCTGGATATGGGAGTGGGGGTGGGGGGCACCCATAATGCATAGACCTACAACCACCGAAGCCCAGCATGCATGCATGCTAGATTACGTGCATCGCTC
Source organism: Elaeis guineensis (assembly GCF_000442705.2). Classification (NCBI taxonomy): domain Eukaryota; kingdom Viridiplantae; phylum Streptophyta; class Magnoliopsida; order Arecales; family Arecaceae; genus Elaeis; species Elaeis guineensis. The sequence goes on from NC_025996.2 coordinate 30,309,466, forward strand.
TCTGTCAGCTTTCTATACTGTAATTATATGTATGTAGTAGTGAATAAAATAAAAGGGCTTCTGAACCTCGATATTTGCCTTGCTGAATAAAAGAAAAATTATGGATGTTATTTCCCAACTATCATGTCCTCTTCGAGAAGCCAGCATTTCTCTCTCTTTTTTTTTTTTGAGAGGGAAACAGAGAGAGATTTTTTTTTTAATTGAACTTGAGAGGTCTAACGTGATTTTCATGACCTGAGATGATCTGATCCTTAATGATCAAAGATCATTGCATTTGATAGGCCATGATCCAATCGATTAAAGATTCTTAGATATCTACAAATAACTTGTTTGGTATTTTATGAAAATCTAACATCACTAACCATATAATACCAAAACTATCCTCATACATTCTATAAACATATATTTATTAATCATATAAAATATATTATAATAAAATAGTAATATATTTTTAATATATTTATTATTGATATATTCTATAAAAATATATTTATTAGTCTTATAAATTATTAATCATATAAAAATATATTGATTATTATTATAGAATTAATCTTTAAATTATATTTATAGTATATTATTTATTAATACTGATATTTATTTTGATTAAAAAAATAAGATAAATAGTAGTAATATATTAAATAATTTTATTATATAAGTAGATATAAACTACAATAAGATATTTTCGCTCTAATAAAAAATTATCATTAAATCATAATATGAGAATAATATGATTAATAATATACTATAGTCTAATATATATTATAAATATAATATATAATATCATATATATATAATATTAATATAATATATTAACATTATATTGATATGTCAATCTTTTTTCTAGATCGAAGGTTATTTTTATTCTCAAATTTTAGTCCAAGATCACTGTCCTGAGATAATCTTGAATTCTCAATCTCAATAAGATACTTTCACTCTAATTAAAAATTATCATTGAATCATAATATGACAATAATATGATTAATAATATACTATGATCTAATATATATTATAAATATAATATATAATATCAAATATATATATATATATATATATTAATATATATATATATTATTAATATAATATATTAACATTATATTGATATGCTAACCTTTTTTCTAGACTGAGGGTCATTTTTATTCTAAAATTTCAGTCCAAAATCACTGTCCTGAGATAATTTTGGATTCCCAACCTCAATGACAAGCATACTATAATTGAGTTATGTGATGATTTGAGAAGTGGAGATGATTTAGGATTACGATCATCATGGTACAATGAAATACGGCGATCTCTTCATCTTCGTTCATATTATCTTTGATTTTGGATGGATCACCCTATACCAAACATCCCCTAAAGAGTTAATTTGATGGATAAATTATAAGCAGTCTAACATGGAACGAACTACTTGAGTTGAAGACATTGAACGAACTACTTGATTGCTTCAACTCAAGGTCTGGACCAAGTTACAAATAATTTTTGTACCCAAAAGAAGTTGAGAATAATTTCAAAGGCTCGATTTAAGTGCACAACTATGTAAATCTTACGCTATATCCTCAACTAGGCTCGTGCTACAATGCATTTTGAAAATATTTAACAATAGAAAAGGGTAGCCCAAAGATTATCAAACTCATGGAACTACTTTCAGCACAACACAATATTTGAATTTTGATGTGCTAATGACATACATCACACATGATTTGCGAGCTATGCTGGTCTCACTGTGGGTTCAAGAATTGATGTTCCATTGGGCCTTCAAATGGTCTAGTGTTTGATTGGATCCAGTCCACTTCCACCGATAATCGGGTTGATCGAACGTAGCAGTCTAGGTCCAAACGCCACACGTTACAAATTACTTCTAATCACAATGTACTTAGTTTATCAAAGAGAAATCCTTTGTACATCGCATCCAGTATAGAAAAAATATATGATCCCATCTGATTGGACCATATAGCTACCACTTTTCAATACATATTTAATATCTACAGTTCTATTTTTTCATTTGAAATTTTGAATGATGGAAATATCTCTCTTCTTCTGAAAAAATTATGACATCCTACAGTTAAATTATAACCTTTTGCACAGAAAATCATAATTTGGCCACGTGATATCATAAGGAATGGAAGGGATATTTTCGTCATTTAAAAATATTATAAATTTTTAATGATGAAAAAGTTGTTTCTTCTTTATGACTTCTACAAAAAAAATTATGACATCCTGTGGAGGAAGTTATAGTTTGATCGTAGGATGTCATAATATGGTCATAGAATGTTATAATTTTTTTTTAAAAAAAAGATATTTTCATCATTCAAAATTTTAAATAAAAAAATAAAACTGCAAGTATTAAATGAGTATTGAAAAGTATCATAAATTTTTAATGATAAAAATATCCTCCCATCTTTATGACTTCTGAAAGAAAAATTATGACATCCTATACAAGAAGTCATAATTTGACCGCAGGATGTTATAATATAGCCATAGGATATTATAATTTTTTTTAAAAAATAAAAAATATTTTTATTATTTAAAATAAAAAAAAAATATAATTGCAAGTATCAAAATACATGTTGAAAGCGATGGCTACATGACTCAATCAAGTGAGATGGTGTATTTTTTTTTTTACACCAGGTGTGGTGTACAAAAAATTTTTTGTTTATCAAATAACGAAAAAATGAAAGCACCTCCAATCTAAATATATTTAATAAAAATTTTGATTATTTTCAGTTTGGCATTCAACCAGAAATATTTGGGTTCTGGATCACAGCTATAAGCAATTGTATATTCTAAAAGATGTTGTAAATAAAATAATAATTATTTATCATAATTATAAATATAAAATTAATTATATTATATTAAAAATATAAATTATATAATTTTATAAATTTATACTGCTTTACAAGTATCAAAATTACATACATATAAAAAAAAATCATGTGAGATCCTCCTCGTCGTCCTCCTTTTGCTCCTGTATGTCCTTTCCAACAGCTGGTGGATAAGAGCCGGATGTCCCAACATCCTATAACAAAAAAAATAAAATATTATTAATAAATTTCGATACAAAAGTGTATATGTCGATACTGAGATGTATATTTTGATATACTATTCTGATTTTGGAATAAATTATTTCTACACGTTCTATTCGATGATACCGAGCTATAGACAACCCTGACCCATTGATCGGATGGTTAGATTAAATTTTTATCCTCTAGGTCTCCTTTTTAAACTCAAACCTAAACATGTGAAGCTTCTAAATATAAAAATTTAAAATAAGTAAAAAAAATTATTAATAGATTTATCTGCTGTAATGGTTGTGACAACGAGCCTAGTTGATCGCGTAGATGTAGGTCCCAAAGAATTTCAACAACTGTATCACGGACGATATTTTGGAAGTTCTGAGGTCACTAGCTCCAAAGCCTCTGTACAACCTCCTCTATATGTGCATCACCCACATCTGAGTCATCGAGGTCAGAGAGGAGGACGTCGAAGAGTATCGAGCTGTTAGAGGATCGAAGCTGTGATCGAATCCTATAATCCAGCTCCTACTCACCCCTTCGGAGGCCCTGAGCCATCCCTTAAGGTCAAAGAGGGGCTGAGAGGATGGATCCTCACTGTGCCGTGATACAAGATACTCCGCATAATCCGCCTGTATAGTTTAAAAATTCATTAGTCCATATATATCAGTATATATAAAAATTTGATAAATAATGTTTTAAGTTGTTATCGCGATCTATCAAGATCTGGGATCTAAGTGATCACCAGTCCTCCTAGACTGATGTGTGGCCTTCCATATTTGCAGCTATCTTGGTGTATGACCCAACTATTGTGTCTACAATAAATAAATAATAAAATTAAATTAATTAAAATACACATATGATCAATTCAATATGAAATTATTTCAAGTATACAATTTTTATCAATCTATGGCCACAATATTAATTTATACCAACAGAGCCGACGGTGTGCTTGATCGGATCCTGCTGGATGGTTTGATTTTGTCGTATCCTCTGCCGCCTACCAGAGTACTCTTTAGTATTCCACCGATCACAGAGGGCCTCTTATATGTCCATTTGCATCCAATGATTTGTGTAAGTCTTCCAATCGAATGGTGAGTCAGAATTGGAGTGCTTTATGACGGATCACCTAAGGTTGTATAGCCCATCCCGGAGCCTAAGTGTGGTCACCTCCTCGAAGGTCTGACGGCCAGCCTCTTCTTTCTCAGAAATTTCAAATCGATAGTATTCCTGTAAATAGAAGCAAGCATATATTAATAAATAGAATATAAACCAACTGTGAATTTAAAAATTAAACACCTTTGACTTATCAGGAACATCTTTTAGGCTGCATCACGAGCCCTTGACGGCCAATAGGAGAACTCGTTCACCGCCCTCGGCATCAATTGTCAGATGATCTCGATAACTGCACGAGACAGTCCAGGCTCTCTAAATATGCTATAAAATTGATTTTGAATAATAAATGTTAGACTCTAAAATGACTAAATTTTAAACATATTCAGTGAAGATATAGTACTTACGAGCGATGATGAGACAGCTCGTTATCACACCTTAATAAAAGATGCAGATGAAGAATTATATCCGGATTGTACAAAATTTTTTAAGATTTCTTTTCTTGTACATTTATTCCATTTAAAATATTTGAATGGATGGTCTGGAAAGAGTTTTACCATGCTGCTCAAGTTATTAAAGGATGCATTTCTAAAAAGCACTCGTTTACCACCATCGTATTATGAAGCCAAGAAAGTAGTAAAAGAATTAGATCTTGAATACGAAAAGATTCATAGTTGTCCGAAAGATTGTATGTTATATCAGGATGAAAATGCTAATCAAGAGTCATACAATGTATGTGGAGAGGATTAGTAAAAGCCGTTGACTGGGGTCTCGATGTTAGGTGGCAGCCAAAGTAAGTCCAAAGCAGTGTTGGAGAGGGTCAAATTGCCGCATTTTGCAGCCATCAATCAAATCAATGTTTATTATTTTCTTTTAGTTGACGATATTAACAATAAGATCCCAAAATTACAAACCAATCGACCATGTATTTGACAAATCATTGATATATATATATATATATATATATATATATATATATATAAGGAGAGGTTGCTTAAAAGAGAATTACAAAAACAATATTCGGAGGAGAGATCTATTTTCAGCAATGAATTGGAATGGGTCCATTATTACCATTTCAAATGAGATGGATATAATATAATTTTGAGACTATAAGGAAGTAAATTTGTGATTTTTGGATGCCTAAAATACATCTATTTTCGAATTTCTCCTCTATTTCTCACTCAGTAAATCTAACAAAATCGAGGCAGCTAAAACCTCCACAACCTTACCGTAAGCAGGTCCTACAAAATCTACGTTAACAAACTTTTATCCTCTCTTAGTTCTTGCGACTACCACTATACGAATATCCCACTGCAAAATCTAAAAAAATTAGCCCTTAAAAAATATAGCATATCGTTAATCCATATTTGCCAACAATTCATCACAATTGGCGGAGCTTGAAAGGCAATTAACTCTAAAATCATACTAAAAAATATACCATTAATAGCATATGCCAGTGATCACCTTGACTAACAACAAGTAGATCCAAAAGAAAACTTATTTCTAACTACATACAACATGTGTCCGTGATCACCGCTTTGAAGACCCAAAAGAACTTGATTCTGGACTCGAATGTTCATGGTCATACTAGTGATCATCAGTCATTACATCCATGCCAAACCAAATGTTCTTAGTTACATATCAAAAATAATTTCTTCAAATGTGAATACATTTCAAACAAGATTTGATGGCTCTTATTAGCGATGGTATTTTGCCATCACTAATACTAACCTTAAAAATATCCCGTCAGTTTCTCACTTTTCATTTTCGCTCATCTCACCATCTTTCTCCTCTTCCCCCTGCCTTCGGTCCTCTTCTTTCCCCCATCGTCGGATCCTGCTGCCCCAAACCATCGTCTTCTCCCCGAGCCCTCGGTCATAGGATCCCACTTCTTCGAGCCCCCGGCAACCTCCTCGAGCCTCCATCCACCAGATCCTAAGCCCCTCGACTGCCTCCCACCTCCTCGAGCCCCGACCATCTCTCCGAGCCATCAGCCCACCTCCCTCCGGTCCCATCCCACCGTCGGAGCCCCAGACCTCCTCCATCCACCTCCCATGCTGTCGGAGCCACCTCGGATCCGGCGTCCCCCGCTTCCCTGAGCTCCTCCCTTCTTCCCGTCCACCTTTCAGAGCTAGTGTTCCACTGTCCGACCTCCTTTTTTATTCCTCGCCCCTCCCTTTGCCGGATCAAACCCCTCGTTGCCTCCCCCTTCTCCCCCCGCCCCTCCCCTTGTCGGATCGGACCTCCCACTACCTCCCCCTTCTCCCCCCGCCCCTCCTCTTGCCAGACCGAACCTGCAGCGGCCTCCCCCTTCATCTACTGCCCCTCTCCTTGTCAGATCAAACCCCTCACTGTCTCCCCCTTCTCCCCTCTCCCCTCCCCTTATCGGATTAGACTTGCGACCCCACCTCCCTCCTTCAGAGCGCCTAGCCACCAGAGTGCCGAGCCGTTGGAGCGCCGCACCATCGGACCAGCACCATCATCACACTGTGCCATCGCCACACCCCATTTCCATCTTTTTAAATTTTAAATACTTAAAATTAGATTTATCTCATTCTCATAAATTACTAATATTTGAATTTAATTTAATAATATTATTAATTTTAATAATATTATGAATAATATTATTTAAATTAATATTATTTTGAAGAGACAGAATCACTCCGAAAAACTCTCCGACGAAAGTAGCCCTAAAGGGACAGCAGGGGTTTGAGGCCAGACCAGCTCTGGCCCACTCATCTATTTCGATGGCAGCTGGAGCAACTCGATGATTAGATTCTAGACCCTAGGCCCGGTTCGAAGGAATAAGGAGGAAGTAATAAGGATAGTTTAGATAAGAAAAGGATATGGTGGAATAATTGGATGTGACTCTATTATTATCTTTTAGCTTTTTGACATATTTTTAGCTGACAACAGATTTTTTTATAATCAGTCACAAAAATGACACTTTTTTATTATCTTACTAGAATAGTTCCATTTCATTTCATCATAATCATTATTTACAAGAGCAAAAAGGCACTACATGCATACAAATAGAAAAAGAGAAAACACCATGCAAAAAAAAGGGGGGGGATGGCAACATTCCATTAGACCAGCGATAATCCATCAACACTAAGGCTAAGATCTAGGACAAGGACCATTTGATCTTCATCAACTGATGACGTCCCATTCGACTGGTGATGATCCATCAACTCCAAGGCTAAGATCCAGGACAAGGACCATCTAATCTTCATCCAAAGAAAAGGCTCTAGCCTCCTCATCACTATTATCAAGGCGGAGGCGATGCAGAACGAACTTCGGCTCCAGGCACTGGATACAGGCTTTGTAGTCCTCAAAATCCTGGATGAAGCTGACGGCGGAAGCATCGAGAAGCTCTCCCTTGAAGGCCTCTGAGGCCTTATAACTCGCAATACAGCAGAATTGAGCCTCTTCAAAGGCCTCAGCAGCCATGCCCTGATAGGGAGCTTTCATGTAAGTGGAGGACCCTTCTCCTGAAACTCTAGGAGGGGGAGAGGGATGAGCAATCTGGGGAGACTCCGACAACCTGCTCCTCACCAATCCTGGTTTTCGCCATCTCCATGAAAGCCCGACCGTTTTGGTCGCATCCTCCACCTGTCGTAGCATTACTACAAGACAGGGCTATCGCAGTGGTTCGGAACCACTGTCGTAGGTCTATGGTAATAGTTGTTGCAGCGGTTATGGTAATCGCTGCCGTACACGGGTATAGCAGCAGTTATTAAACCGCTGCTAAAACCGAATCTATCGCAGTGGTATATAGCAGCGGTTGGTAAATCATTGCTATAGCATCTATAGCAGCGGTTCCTAAAATACTGCTATAGCTTCTACAGTAACGGTTTATGAATCGCTACTATAAATCCTCTAGCAGCGGTTAGAAAACTGCTACTATAACTGTTGCCGTAGATTGTGGTAGCAGTTATTGAATCGCTGCCATAATCTCTCTAGCAGTGGCTAGAAAATTATTACTATAACTGCTGTCGTAGATTATGTTAGTGGTTATTAAACTACTGTCATAGATTATGACAGCGGTTGGCATAGATATATGACAGTGGTTGGCACGGATATGGTAGTGATTGCATAATCGCTACCGTAGACTATTGGACAGCAATAAAAATATAAATTTATTTTTTTATTTTTTTATTTGATAAATATAGTTCAATATATAATTGCTCAAATTAAAATTTGAAAGAACCAAAAATTTCACATAAAACTCAATAATAATGCAAGAATATATCTCAAATAGTCAAATTTTATTACTGATCAAATTATATTATAATATGTTTCATCTAAATTTGCTATATCAAAATATATCAAAAATAAAAATATATCAAAAGTTCGTTACATCTAAATCCTCCTTTCTAAGCATCTCATCATCATCAGGAGGGACTGGAGCATAGCTAGAGCAAGAGCTGGAGGAGCTGGAGGAAATGCTAGCCAACATGTCCTGAATGCTTAAAAAATAAACTCTAGGATGAGCGGAGAGCTGTGTCATCATAGTGGACATGACACTCTTTAGCTGAGATGCATGGTCCTCAGCCAAAGATGCACGCTCCTGAGCCTGAGTGGTCTGCACCAAGACCTCATCAAGCTACTCCTGACTGACGATCCTGGAAGTATGTGAGGAGACACTCACCTCAGACCAATAGCTCATCGACGTATGTCCGGACCTACAACGAATTCTCCAGAGTGCTCAGGTCTCAAGATCTGAAACAGATAGTCATGGGGGCTAGAGGTGTCTGGGCCATCGCTTGCAAGCACATCTAACTACTCCTGTAATTATAAATTCAAACAAAATCTCATAAGAAATGCTATAATACTAATCATATTTTAGTTATTACTTACAAAAATCCTTCTAATTATGACGTTCATCGGCCTGCCCTTCTTATTCGTATGACTGGATCAGAAGATAGCGCTACAGGTGGGCATCAATCCCTCTCTCATCAGCTATAACAATCAATCAGCTTGTTAGAAATATATAAAAAATAATAATTTAATATAAACTAAGGGTTAGAATTCATTACCTCTCTATGCACACGACTGGCCATAGACTCACAGTCGAGAGTGTGTGTGTACTCCTGAGCAACACGATTCTCCCAATTCTGATGGAAGGTAGCCTAAAAAATATTTAAATAATATAAATTAAAATCAAATATAATTGTTAGTATAATAAAAAATTTATAAGTTATAAATTAAACCTGAAATTCCTAGCTCCTTCAATGCTTGACCATCCCCTCCCACTGACTCGGGGGATGGTCCTAGATCCAAAGAACAAGCTCATCCTTAGTGTCTCTACGGTGCTCTACCCACCCTCTGTGGAGCTTGATCTTGTAATTCTGGTACAACTCTTCAATCTTCTGCAATCGGATATCTCGAGCCCACTCATGATCTGAAAAATCGTACCTCCTCTGTACAAAATTATCAAAAGTCAGTTATAAAATTATTCTAATCAAACATAGTGTAAACTTATCACATGTATATATATAATTAAGATACACGTATCCAAATTTTCTTTCACACTCGGTCCTTGACACCAGCGTCCATCAATCACTAGTCTACGAGCAGTACGGAAATGATGTCGGACTGCCTCACAAGCACTCCGAAAAAAGATTGCATCTCTCACGTGGTCTCTCCTACTAGCCTCCCTTCCTGATCGTACTCCACTATGACTTGATGCTGGCAGTTCCACACATGCAGTATGTGTGTAGGACCATAAAATATCCTACTGGATGATGCACCTGCAATGAAAATATATTACGAATATATAAGAGTATGCAATAACTATATAAAAAATAAATAAATAAATAATTGACATAATGAAAACTTACTCTCACTAGGATCGTGAGATGTAGATGCCGGTGGAGCCTCATCAGTAGGTGGAGTATGTGCCAGAGATGTGGCTGTCAGTAAAGACTCAGATGTCAGTGGTGCCTATGAAGCCAAAGTCGATGCAAAGGTGGATGGAGTATGCTCTGGCAGCGGCTCAGATATGGAGCTCCATGTAGCCGACCGAGGGGTGGGAGTGAAAGCTAGATGGTGTTTCAGTGCCATCGTGACCTGCAACGTTAATGAACATTAACCAATATAACATATTGTTGAACAATAATATAAGTAAAGCAACAATAAATAAACAGTAACATTTATACCAAGATGTTGAACTCATCACCTAATGGTATCTACAATGTGGACATCACCATCGCTCCTGACAAATGTATCTGAGATCTCGACAACACCAAATAAATTTTATCCCAGAGGAATATTTTGTATGCGTGGTCCAACATTGTCATCAATCTCGGTATCATCAAAGATATGCCTAGGTACCATCCTCACAACAACATCCCATTGAGGCTCCAAGAGATTACTAACATAAAAGACTTGACTAGCTTGGAAGACAAGTATATATGGTTCTTCAGTACGGAGATAGCGTTGCATGTTGATGAGAGTAAAATCGCACTCATCAATTTTCGTCCCTAACGAGATAAGGTATCAAACTAATCGTATTTCACAAAAGCAACCCTCTCTTTAGAATAGTAGTCCAAGATGACTATCTTTTCCATAATCTTATTAGTTTAAATCCTTCGTACGAGGCTGTGAATCCTTCGAGTTGGCATAACACCCAGTGGTAGCGCTCAACATCATGCCATTATTTTGTTTTGCCATGTTTATGGACTGACAGTGAATATTGAACCTGTAGCCGTAATGACGAGCTATTTGTATTCACGCACGATATGATAGGTTCCATTGAAAGAGCTAGCACTTCAGGGAGCGGTAATCTCCACACTTAAGAAGATGATACTTAATTAATAAATATGTTCAAATAAAGTGTACTAGGTAGAAATATGTACTCGTTTACATGATCTTTGAACCACTCAAGGAACTCTTTTTTGTGTATTTTTTCTTTTTTTCGCATACTTAGAGTACCGTATTTTACTCTTATGTCCTCTTTGTATTTGCTACATATATAAAGAACAAATTTAAATGTAATATGGTATTTTCTTCTAAGTAATGAGAAATAAATAAGGCTAAATGACTCACCTTATGTACGGCTTAATGATATCACAATTGAATAGCACATAGCACACTATCCCTTTCCTCAAGGCTAAAATCAGTGAGACAGTATAAAGTAAGAAGTCTATCTGACTGTGGAATAGACTCAAATATAGGCTCAATTGACTCATATTGATCATCATGATTCCTTATTGATCGGTTACGACATGTCTTAAGCTTATTTAAGTATATGGTACAAAAATTCATATACTCTTGACCCAAATAACCTTCTGCTATGGATCCCTCCGGATGATTCATATTTCTTACATAAGATTTTAATATTTAAATATTACTCTCGATAGGATACATCCATCGATAGAACACTGAGCCTCTAAGTGCAACTTCTCCTGCAAGGTACATTGTGAGATGCATCATAACTGTAAAAAATAATAGTAGAAATATCTTTTTCAGATCATATAATATAATCACTGCCCTTGCCTTCATTTCCTTCACGTCTTTCTTAAGTAACCTCTTCACATAAATATCTCTGTAGAAGTTGCAAAGATGAATAACAGCTATTCTCATATTTTTTTGCAATGATAAATAGCTATTGGAATCAACTCATGCATCAATAGATGATAATCATGAGTCATCAATCCATCAAGTCTAGCATCCTTACTATTCATATGCTTTGATATATTGCTTGAGTACCCATTTGGGACTTTTATGTTCTCCAACATACGAAAAAATATGGATCATTCGAAGGCATTTATAACATAGCATGCATGAGAGAGCCTCCACTGTTCTCCCCCTACCGGCTCTGGATGCAGTGATCTCTTAATACCCCATTTTTTCAAGTCAAACTGAAAATTCAAGTCATCCTTGGTCTTATCCTTGATGTTCAAGATCATTGCTAATAGGAGCTCGCATACTTCTTTTCAATATGCATTACATCTAAACAGTGGCGCAATAAGTTTGTCTCCCAATATAGCAAGTCAAAGAATATACTTTTTTTTCCTCCAATTAAAGTGTGTGTCATCTGCCTTTGATCGATGCTTCCTCTTTTTACCACCAATCAGATCATTTTTTTCAAATTCAACACTGAAGACCATCCAACTCTCTTAACATCTCACTTTCAGACATCGACTAGGTGCCTCACTTTCTTCAACAGTGCCATCGAAGGAGCATGCATCGTTTCTGTATAGATGGTTTCGACAGAGAAAATATTGATGTCCTATAAAGCTAAAGCTCCTTCGATGTATTAAACTTTTTACCCGAATATTTTTGCCATAAATCAGGCATGCTAGCTCACCTTTTGTGCTCCAACCCGACATTAGAGCATAAGCTGGAAAGTCGTTTATTGTCCACATAAGCACCGCACGCATGGAGATTGACTCATTCATCAAAGCATCAAAAAGTAGAACACCTTGAATGCTCCATAACTATTTCAGCTCGGTAATAAGAGGCTGCAAATAGACATCAATATCATTATTTACCTCCATTGGTCCAGGGATAAGCACTGTCATGAAAGCAAAAAATTTTTTCATACACATCCATGGTGGGAGGTTGTAAACATAAGTAAATACTGGCCATATACTATGGTTGGTATTCATATATTTGAACGGGTTGAAACCATCGCATGACAAGCCCAATCTCACATTGCGTATCTCTTGTGCGAAGTTAGGATGCATTTCATTAAACTTCTATCATGCCTCTCCATCGGCTAGATACCTCAATGCATCATCTTTTTTCACCTCTCTTCATGCCATCTCATGTCCTTCGATGTCCTCACCGGCATAAATAACTTTTATAGTCTCAATATCAAAGAAAAGTGCCACATCAACTTTTGAGGTACATGGGTTGATGTACCGTCTTTATTCTATTTTTATCTTGATACACCACACCTCCTGCACTCATTTCGGTTGGCATCCCCCTCCCGATAGAGCATGCAATCATTAGGGTATGCATGTATCTTGGTGTAAGTAAAGTCTAACTATTCAATAATCTTCAATGCCTCATATTTATTCTTTGAAATTTGTGCATTGTCTGGAAGAATATCCCTCAAAAGCCCTAGTATACAGTTTCCTCCATTATTACTGAACCCATTGGAGTATTTCACATGATACAATTAGATTAAGAACTCAAGCTTCACCATCTTTTCACATCCGAAATACAGTGGAACATTAGCATCCTCCATCAACTTGTGGATCTTCTTCACATTCTCACTATTTATCATTCCACCAACTATAGTATCAGATATAGACGTAGATGCATCGTCATTGTGGCCAACAAATGGAAAGATATCACAAACCATTGATTCCACTCTCTCATTATGTTGACTTCCTCCTTGCGGCCTGCACTCACCATGTTGATCCCAGCAAATTTCATAGCTAGGTTTAAAGCCATAAATAGTGAGGTGATCATTTACATCTTGACGAGGTAGCCAAGACCCATCCGTACACTTCTTACAAAGACATTGGATAAGTCCATGATCCTCAAATTTTTTTATAGCAAAATCAAGAAACTTTTAAAGTCTAACCTCACATTCTGATGAGAGTCTACTCAACTTCATCCACCCATTATCCATTATAAAAATGGTGATACTATAGTTAAATCATATGTGAAAATGAGACACAAGACAACAGTATCAAGATAATTATCTATAAAATTAATTATAATTTTCAAACTATCCAAACTAGATAATCAATAGATCAATACACATAATTCTCCCATCTGTATAAAAATATATAAATATCCGGATGTCATAGAATATGTACATTAATCAAAAGATGGGTCTATGGTTCTATGCATGGCCTAGAACCTGCCATAAAGTGGCACGACCTATAATCCGCCGGCACGGTCCAGAACCCGACAGCCCAGAACCCACCGATATAGTTCAGAACCTACCGACACAGCCCAGAACCATGGGTTCATTACATAAGCAAATAAAAAATATTATTTGCATTAAATATCTTTTTCAGATATCAATGCATTATAAACAAAAAATATTATCACCAACTAATAGGTAAAGATAGATCCTATTCCATTTAGAATTGTAATAATTTGATAGGTTCATTATAGTAATCAAACGATATGCAACAGGGATCGAAAAAAAATTTGGTAACATTTTCTTTTAGTTCTCTTGTGTAGGAGGAACAAAAAAAAAATACTATCTAAAATTTTTTTTGAACCCTCAGCATACTGTTTGATTATTGTAATTATCTATAAAATTATTTATAATTTTTAAACTATCCAAATTGGACAATCAATTGATCATCGTATATAATTCTTCTATCTGTATAAAAATATATAAATATACAGATATCATAGATTATATACACTAATCAATTGATGGGTCTATTATTATACAATGCAACAAGCAAAAGCAACATGGACTGAACAGTAACCCAAAAAATTTTATGCAATAAATTTCACAATAAGAATTATATTAATCTAAAGTAAAAGGGAGGCTCAAATTCACTATTTAATCATGCACTACAACATTACTTTCGATATCCGCTACAAGTAAACCAAATCGGCTGTGAACGGTTGCTCGTTAAATAGCCGCAGGCCATCCAAGATCACCTTGCTATTCAAAATTATTAAAATATTTGCAGAAGAAGAGAAAAAATAAGAAAAAAATATCACTAAAATTATGCTAAGAATTAACTATTTTTCATCCAAAATCATCACAGCCTCTTTATAAAAAAAAAATACTTTTCATAAAGTAGCATGGCCCAGAATCCGTCGGCATGGCTCAGAATTCGATGGTCCAAAATCCACTGGCACAGCCTAGACCCACCGGCATAGCCTAAAACCCACTGGCTCGGCCCATAATTTGCTGGCCCGGCCCATAATCTGCTGGCACCACACAAAACTCGATGGCCCAGGATCCGACGGCATGGCCCACACTCGTTGGCAAGGCCTAGAACCCGTCGATGGTAGTTTTCTTTAAATATTATTATGACATAATTATTATGACATAATTATTATTAAATATTATTATGATATAATTATAAATATAATTATAAAAATAATATATAAAAGGGAGACTTAGATTCACTATTTAATCATGCATTGCAACGTTACTTTCGGTATCCGCTATAAATAAACCAAATCGACTGCGAACGGCTGTTCGCTAAACAACTGCAGACCATCCAAGATCACATTACTGTTTGAAATTGTTAAAATATTTGCAGAAGAAGAGAAAAAATAAGAAAAAATATCACTAAAATCATGCTAAGAATTAACCATTTTTCATCTAAAATCATCACAGTCTCTTTATAAAAAAAAGAAAGAAAAAAAAAATACTTTTCATAAAGTGGCACGGCCCAGAACCCGATGGCCTAAAATCCGCCGGCATAGTCCAGAACCCGACGGCCTAGAACTCATTGGCATAGCCCAAAATCTGCTAGCACGGCCTAAAACTCGATGGCCCAGAACCTACCGGGCCAACCCAGAACCCACCGGCCCGACGTAGAACCCGACGATCTGAAATCCACCGGCACGGCCCAAAACCTACTGGCATGGCCCAAAACCTTCTGGTACGGCCCAGAATCCACCAGCTCGGCCCAAAATCCGACGGCTTGGAATCCACTGGTACAGTCCAGAACCCACCGACATGGCCCGAAATTCGATGGCCCAGAACCCGACGGTACGGTCCACAGCCACTGAGAAGGCCCAAACCTGCTAACGGTGGTTTTTTTTAAATATTATTATGATATAATTATTATGACATAATTATTATTAAAATTATTATGATATAATTATAAAAATAATTATAAAAATAATATGATATGAAATGAAAAAAAAATCATACCTGCAGCTGCGAGGAGGGGGGTTGCACAGAGCTGCTAGGGTCACCAGTAGCGATGCTAGAGAAAAGGGGATGGCAGCAGGGTGCGACGTAGGGCCAAAGGTGACCAGGACTGAGGGAGGCGGGGCGCGGGGCCAAAGGGGGTCGGTGGTGGGGTTGAGGGAAGAGGGAGGTGGGGTCGGGGAAGAGGGAGGTGGGGCTGGGAAAGGTTGGGGCTGAGGGAAGAGGGAGGCAAGGCTGGGGAAGAGGGAGGCAGGGCCGAGGAAGGCCAGAGCCAAGGGAGCGGGGCTGGGGGAAGAGGGAAGCGGTGCCGGGGAAGAGGGAGGCGGGGCTGGGTGAAGAGGGAGGCCGGGCCGGGAGAGGCTGGGGAAAAGGAGGTGGGGCATGGGGTCGAGGGAGATTGGGGAAGAGGGAGCTGGCGGTGGTGCTAGAGGGAGGGGGTAGTGGCGGGGTGGGCCGACAGCAGAGAGGGTAGGGCTCGGGTAGAGAGAGAAGAGAGAGAGGAGGGAAATCAAAATGCCGGTGTGAAATAAAGAAGAGGGGCCGGACTGAGAAAAAGACCTAACTTATGGTGGTGGTTTTAAAAACCACTATCATATGCTATGCATAACCACTGCCATACGTGATCTATGGCAGCAGTTATGCATAACCGTTATAATAGTTTGAGTATAAATTTCATATTTTTATCTGAATATGATATAATTTTTAAATTTAAAGTTCATCTTCATCATTTATTATCTAAGTAATTATCGTTAGAGTGTCGTCACAAAAGATCGTCTCATTTCGATGGCTCTAACTATGTCGATCAATAAAATTTGATTTCGATGATCACGAACGATCGCATAATGATCTGATAGATAGAGACCACCAGTAGATTCAAAAATTTACAACGATGATCTCGATGATATTTGTAGCACACTATCAAAATTTTACTTCAATCGGACATAATTATCATGGTCAATTTAGCATGAGATGATTTTGACCGTTAAGTGAAAAAAGAGTGTTCAAAATACCAAACGACATCTGATTATGAGATAATTTTTTAGATAAATGATCTTTATTATTATTTTAATTATTTATCCGATAGTGATCGTAAAATTCAAACCGCACATATATGAACGATTCAAAATTATATGTCTCTTGATACTCATTCTTAAAGTCTTTAAGTAATTATATTTATGCTTTTGTAAGATCTGCTTAACATGGATGGTTCCTGCAAATACGGTTTAAATTTTATGATCATCATCATATAATAATTAAAGTAGAAATTAAGATCATTTACTAAAAAATTATCTTATAATCGAATATCGTTTAGTCTTTTCATCACTCATTTTTATTTAATGGTTGAAATTATCTCGTACTAAATTGACCATGATAATGATGTCCGATTGAAGTAAAATTTTGATAGTATGCTACAAACATCACAGAGATCATCATTATAATTTTTCAAACCTATCAGTGATCTTTATCTACCATATCATTATGCGGTCGTTTGTGACTGTTGAAATCAAATTTTATTGATCGACACAGCTAGGACTATCAAATCGAGATGGTCTTTTGTGGCCACACTCTAATGATAATTATTTAGATAATGAATAGTAAAGATAGACTTTAAATTTTAAAATTATATCATATTTAGAGAAAAATATGAAAAAATATTTATATTCAGCTTATATAACAGCGATTGCAATAAACCGTTGCTATAATCAGTTATAGCAGCGGTTATTATTAATCACTGCTATAGATTTGATCTATATTAGCGGTTACACCTAACCACTATCATAAATCAGAGATATGGCAATGGTTACTATATCTGTTGCCATATATCAAATTTATAGAAGTGGTTACACATAACCGCTGCTATAGGTCCAACTTATGGTAGTGGTTATTTATAACCGCTGTTATATCTCCAACCTATGGCCACGGTTAGTCAACCGCTGTAATATCTAAAACTTATTACAGTGGCTATTTTGTAACCACTGCAATAGGTCTAGACTATGGCCGTGGTTACTTTTAACCGCTGCCATAGGTTGCCTATGGTAGTGATTACTTATAATCGCTGCAATATGTCCGACATATGGCAGCGGTTATAAATAACTGCTGTTATACTTGATACGGTAGTGGTTTTTGAACCACTACCATAGTAAGCGCTGCCATAGGCTTGTTATAGGGAAGGCTCTATATTGATAGATCATCAAGAAAGAAAAAGTGTCATAGTGGATAGATCACTTAGAAAAGAGAGACTCCAATTTATAAGGATGCCAAATAGGGTGCGCCCCTTCATTCAGCAGCCACACCGTGTCATGCATCCTAACCTTGAAATGCCGATCGATATGCTTGTTCCTGGAGTCGCCAAGGAATGACCACTAGGGCATTTCAAGAACCATTTTCCTTAAAAAATGGTGCTTATTTTAATGGCACAGGGACTGTCAAACATCCTATGACCGCTTGTTTTGATTCTCAAGCACAACTGTTGGCTTCTCCATTCTACACAGTGGACTTCGGCAACTAAATAAAGGGGAACGATCTGTTTGACCTCTGAAAAGCCAAATTTATCTTTTGGTGAGTCAACAATTGAAGTCTCCATCTATTCGATGAGAGTACAAGTGAAGCCCCCATCTATTCAGTGGGAGTGCAGGTGAAGCCCCCACGT
Source organism: Elaeis guineensis (assembly GCF_000442705.2). Classification (NCBI taxonomy): domain Eukaryota; kingdom Viridiplantae; phylum Streptophyta; class Magnoliopsida; order Arecales; family Arecaceae; genus Elaeis; species Elaeis guineensis. The sequence continues at coordinate 30,328,055 of NC_025996.2, forward strand.
CTTCGGTGGAGTGCAAATGAAGTCCCTACCTATTCGATGGAAGTGCAAGCGAAGCTCCCACCTTTTCGGTGGGAGTGCAAAAGAGCCCCCACCTCTTCGGTGGGAGTGCAAGCAAAGCTCCCATCTCTTCGATGGGAGTATCACTAAAGCCCCAATCTCTTCGATGGGAGTGCAAATGAAGCCCCTGCCTCTTCAGTGGGAGTACAAGTAAAGCTTCCACATATTCGATAGGAGTGCAAGCGAAACTCCCATCTATTCAGTGAGAGTGCAGATGAAGCCCCAACCTCTTCGATGGGAGTGCAAGTAAAGTCTCCACCTAATCGGTGAAAATGCAAGTGAAGCCCTCACCTATTCGGTGAGAGTGCAGGTGAAGCCCCCATCTATTTGGTGGGACTATAAAGAAAATCTTCACTTATTTGGTGAGAGTACAACTAAAGCCCCCATCTCTTCAGTGGGAGTGCAAATGAAGCCTTCACCTCTTCAATGAGAGTGCAAGTAAAGCCCCCATATCTTCACCTATTTGGTGAGAGTACAACTAAAGCCCCCATCTCTTCAGTGGGAGTGCAAATGAAGCCTTCACCTCTTCAATGAGAGTGCAAGTAAAGCCCCCATCTCTTCGGTGGGAGTGCAAAGAAGATCCCTACTTATTCGATGGGAGTACAAGCGAAACCCCATCTCTTCGATAGGAGTGCAAATGAAGCCCCCATCTATTCGATAGGAGTGCAAGCGAAGGCCCCATCTTTTCGATGAAAGTGAAAAGGAAGCCCCCACCTTTTCGATGGGAGTGCAACTAAATTTCTACCTCTTTGATGGGAGTGCAAATGAAGCCCCCATCTTTTTGGTAGAGGTACAAATGAAGCCCCCACCACTTTAGTGGGAGTGCAAATGAAGCTACCTCCTATTCGGTAGGAGTGCAAGAGAAGCCCTCACCTATTTGATGGGAGTACAGATGAAACCTCCATCTCTTTGGTAGGAGTATAAGTAAAACCTCCACCTATTCGATGGGAGTGCAAAGAAAACCTTCACCTATTTGATGGAAGTGCAACTAAAGCCCCCACCTCTTTGATGCGAGTGAAAAATGAAGCCCCCATCTATTCGATGGGAGTGCAAGCACGGCCTCCACCTATTCGGTGGGAATATGACAAAGCCACTATGACATTATAAGTGCCCGTACTGTCAAAGATCTAAGCTTTGTTATTCACGTGTTTGTTGGGTTGTGATTGTATTACAAACTCCCCACACGCATCCCCACATTTATCGGACAGTAAGACGAAAGCTACTCACTAGAGGATCGTACCTTAGATCATGCCAAGATTCATTGCTCTCCTAACCCCAAGTGGTAATAACACTGGTTTCAAAGCCATCACTCATGAATCCGACCTCTGTGGAAGTCACCAAACTCCTAATTCGGCTACTTTAGGCATCCCCCAACAGAAAATGCCTAGAACTACTCTAGTGAGGCTCAAAGGGAGGGAGCGAATAATCTAAACTAAGCCAGAGAACAAGCTCTAAAAGCGCCTATAAGACCATTGCTAATAGAGTCAAAGTCAAGGCTCATCCAAGGATAAAGCAAGACCAAACCTAAGCTTGAAATAGGATGATCTACGAGAATACGTAAAGGCCTGGAGACCCTTCAAGAAGTCTGAAGGCCCTTATGATGGAAAGATTCTGGATAGACAGTATTCTCACCGATCCAACCTAACTAGCACAAAATAGCCAAATACAATCAAAAAATGAAATTGCAATAAATTAGACGTATGCAACATAAGTTCTACCATAGTTCAAATATTGTATTTATGATGATTACAAGGTAAAGCATCGCAGCAAAGGCGATTATACAGACGCAAGGAGAAATGAGAAAAGAAAAAATAAGAGTTGATCTATTCTCTACTTCGTTATTAGCGTGATGGTTTCTCCACTCACTGTCAATGGAGTCCTTACCGATCCAATCGGAAAGTAGCATGGCACCGACAGCAGCGGGTAAATCCAGTACCAGTGGGCCATTGAGGGCCCCAGGGATGAGGTCTCCAGACAGTAAAGACCGTGGTGCACGTCGAAGAGCAATCATGCGGCCCGCTAGCCATCCCTTTTGGAAACACATGCTCCACATAAACATCATGAGAGACTATCATCGAAGCCATATCCGATCTGGATATGGCACTGGGACAGTCCCTCAAGGCGACGGATCTGCTCATCCCATGAGTAAGACGGCTATTTCCAATACCTCCCAAGCTAAACTAAAGCTCATTAGGTGACTCCTCTTTCTTAGATGACAAGTAGCAAGCACAACTAGAAAGAATGGCTCCTTTGCTTACGGAGAATATTTCCATCATGCATCTATGACAAAAGGTACCGCCCCACCGCTCTATAGCACTCGAGATGTGGAGCTCCTCTCAAATATTCTTTTCCTGTAAAGATGGCTAAACTCAAGTATCTCACAATCACCTCTATTAATCAGCGTAATGTAACGACCGAGGGGTAGTTACAAGCACCACCCTGGTTGATCCGCACTTAACACGGATATATATGAAGCAGTCATATTGTCTTGACTTACTTTTTCCAAGTCTTAAAGTGAGTACTCAACATGAATATGAAAACATAAACGTGTCCCAAAAAGTCATGAATAAAACCTTTAGCCAAAGTGGTACTCTGTACTTTTGATTGATGCCTACGCAATTGTGTCGTGTCTGGTATCCAAATGCAGAGAAGAACATGTTGGCCAAATACTAAATTTTAATCAAAGTATACCCTTGCTGATTTTTTAGCATCCGATTCGAAAACAAGAACAAAACAGAAACTTTCATTAAGTTAAAAGATTGAGATCTACTCAAAATTTGACTGAAATGGAGCTACTGATCCTAATTAAATTATCGCCGAACTCCACAAAGCCAGTCTCTGAGATGTAAATCTCCCTAAAGCCGAGTCTAGACAGATGTTGCTGACCCAATCTGATTGGCAAAAATTGGACAAGTATTTTGGAGAAAAGAATTGAGAGAGACCAAATGAATATAGGGTAAGTCTCAAATAAAATATTTCATTTCGAAAGGATTACAGCAAATACAATCATACCCAAGAATGGACAAATAAAAATTTTGGCTCCAGCCACAAAAGAAAAAAAAATTCCTATGAGATCGGAATCCTTTCTGGTGGACCTCTTGAACCAGGGGCAAGCATTATGGCCATGCTCTCTTGCTCTTCAAACCTGATCTCTAAAATGTCAAGAAGATTGATGTCTACCTCAGGATAAAGCTCAAAGGCATGTGCCTTGCATTCTCCAAACCCAGCTCTGAAAGCTTGGTGAGATGTGCCAGCAACTCGAGCATTTGCCTTTCTCTGGACAGCTTCGAGCAAAGCTACCCTATTCTTAACCTTGCCTTTGGTAACCTTCCTAGCAGCTTCACTCTTTGCAAGTTAATCCAGAGCTCTGTCATCTTTGATCTCTGTTTCACAATCATTTTTAGGAGATCGATGTTGGTCTGCTCAGATGAGATGAAATCAAATCGAAATTTAGCCGACAATCGTCGTTCTTTTTCCATTATCCGATCACAATCGACGAATGGAGTTACCTTCAAGCTGCCTTATTCGGACGACGAATCTCCATCGGGTCTTTTTTGCATCTTTAGTGATCGTATCTCTTTCTTCAACTAATTTGCACTTTCGGACAATTTAATCACACAGATTTTATCGAGAACCTTTGTGAACACGGCTCACTTCAGCCAAAAAGCCTTCACATTTCTTCATCATCGTTAGCAGCTCTTGTTCAGCCTTGGCCGCGATCTTCCTTGCCCTAGCAAGCACCTTCTGTAGTGCCTCGATCTGTGGTTGGAGTGGTAATGCCGACATTATAGTTGAGAAATCAATTCGTTATCTACGACAGCTTGACTGAAAGAAGGAATCAAATATCAGAAGAAGTGATTTGCACAAAAAAAAGGGGGCGATGCACATAAAAAGGAAGGAAGAGCTTTATTTTTCATTAATTTGAAAAGATGTTTACATTGCTTTCAAGCTAAAGAAATACAAAGAAAGCTCTAAACTTTCCTAACCTTTGTCCGAACTCCAACAGGAGGCCCTGAAGCCCCTTTGGCCGGTTGCATTTTAGCTGGAGTTGGGGGTTCGGTTGGATCGTCACTTTGGGCTCCAACACCCCTTGAGCTCCGGAGGAAACGGATGACGGACCCCCTTCGATTTCTGCTTCCATCGTCGCTCCCAGAAACATCAAGTCAAGATCAGGGAAGTACTCTACAACCTTCACTCGATTGTCCCTCTTTTTTGCAATGTATGCTTTGAGGCCATAGTTCATTTTAATTTTGGAGAGCTCCACAGACTCCCAAAAGGCCTCCACGGCTCGTCACCCAGCTTCAGCGACCTGACTCTCCATCCTTTTCATGACCTCTAGGACTTCAGCTTGAGCTGTTTGACACCTCTTCTTCTCCGTGGCCAAGTCAGCCTCAACCCATATCCTTCCTTCCTCTACCTTGGGTTTGCCTGCCTTTGTCCTCTTCAATTCCACCCTCAGATTTTTAGCTGACTTGGCCTGAGCTTGGGCTTCAGCTTCAGTAGTCTCTAGCCTCCTTTGTGCCTCAGTAAATTTCTGTTTTGCTTCTCTCGCCGAATTAATAAAGGCTGCAACCTGATGCCCCAATTGGACCAATGAAATCAAGTCAGTCGAAATATGAAGAAAATAAAAAGTTTCAGAGAAACTTACTCAGATGAAAGAAGACACAAATTCGTTCTGTCGCACCCTAAGACTCTGCTGTTCGATCCTGAAAACATCGGACTGGTGCAACATCCCCTCCAAGGCCTTTCGAGCGGTCTTGTAATCCTCGATAGTGGCACTCTCAGGGATCCCGATTGAACACTCCCACTGATCTGTTGGGTCAGGAGAATGGGTTAATGTCCCCTCTCCTTGGGGGGTAGGAATGACCTCTGGACCAGGGGCAGTGATCTCCAGAGCAGGTACTGGAGGAACTTCAGACGGAGGAAAGGGCACTGAAGATGCACTCCTGGTGCTCGCTCCGATGGGCTGCGGCTTCTTAATGGCCCCTATGATAATTGGAAGGGCCCCCTTTCTCTTTTGCTACTGCATACCTCCCTTCCAAAGTACCTTGAGTTCTCACTAGGCATCCTCTTTTCAGAGTGTTTCGAGCTTTTTTGGTCTTATCCCTACATTGTCTTAGTCAGTAAATTAAAGACTAAATGAAAAAGAAAAAAAGATAGGGCCGACCAAACTAACCTCCAAGATTAGCTGAACTCAGACCAGTACGGAAAAGGACCTGTCCCGATAGCAGATCTTTCAAGAGAGTAATCATGTACTCTCGTAGTAGCACGGAGCTACGATGATCCTCCCCTCCTAACTTTGACATCTAGAATATAGCATCCCTTGGCTGACCCCAGTTCGATAAAACTAGTGACTCAAGAGAAGGGTCCGTATCAAAAAAAAATCACTCCTTCCACCCATGAACGGAGGAAGGAGCCCCCTTTATTAAAGCAGGGGCAACCTTTGGAGGAGAGACGTACCATCAGTCTGTAATACGTCTCTTCAGATAAAGAAAGTGTTGCTCCTAGATTGATTTTGATGATTACAAAGCAGATTGAAGGGATACAAAATTTTAAAATGAAAAAGTCCTTATGCTCTTCAAGGGCAAAATCGTAATTTTACTAAAATCCTGATTTGATAGTACCATTTGGTAGAACAAATGATTTGAAATCTATTGGTAAAATTTCATTGTGTTTGGACTTATATTTTTGAAGTTATGAAGGTTTGAAGTGCATGAGTCGACTCATGAGTCAACTCATGGCACTGTGAGCTGATTGGCACGCAAAAATTCTCCTTGGCACGCTAGTTTTCTGGCTTGGCACGACCTGTGAGTCGACTCATGAGTCGACCCACAAGGCATGAGTCGACTCATGAGTCGACCCCTGCTAATTTGAGCCAAGAAATTCCAGAAAAGCATTCTCTGGTTTTTGCAACAGAGGTCGACTCATGAGTCGACCCCTGAAGCATGAGTCGACTCATGAGTCGACCCCTGAAGCATGAGTCGACTCATGAGTCGACCCCTGCGACGGGAAATGTCAGCAACGGCTATTTTTTTTGTCCGTTTTAATTGCCATTTATGCTTCCTAAAAATCCTCTAACGGCTCTTTATCTGCCTAAATTGTTTTCTCTTGCTTCTAATGCTACAAAATACTTTAAATGATGAAAGAAATTGCAGATTAAATAGCGGATCAAACGTGAAATCAAAAGAGAAGAGAAAAAGAAGAAAAAGAGAAGAACAGAAGAGAGGATCCGAAATTTGCAAGAAAAAGCCTGAGATCAACGAAATATCCATAGAGAAAAAGAGAGAGGATCCACAATATACCAGAGAGATTGTGAAAGAGAAAAGGAAGATCTTTCAAGGAGAGAATTCTTCACGCCTATCGTTTCAACCTTGATCTAGAGATCGCTCAAAGCTTTCAAGAGATCTTCAATCAACAATCAACCTCTTCTCAAGCGTTCAACCGTTCATTCATCTTGAGAAAATCTGAAAAAGGGGTTCTTCATTTGAGTAAAGCTTTTATTGTTATATTTGCTCATTTAAGGAGCTGTTATTGTATTCATCTGTGCTCTAAATATTCTTACTCTTTGTGAGTTTTTGCTCTTGTTTTTGGAGGATTTCCAAAACAAGGAAAGGTTGATCCGAACCTGAAATCGGAGTGTTTTAGGTTTGCTTGTACCCGGGAAATAAGTGTTCTAGCTTGGGATAGCTAGGGTCGGAGTTTCCGACGTCTTGTATTCTAGCTTGGGATAGCTAGTGTCGGAGTTTCCGACGTTTTGTATTCGGGTTGAATACAAAGGATAGTGGATTGAAATTCTCAAGTGGGATCTTGGGGAGTGGATGTAGGTGCAAGGTTAGCACCGAACCACTATAAATCCTTGTGTTTGTGGTGTGCTTTATCGCTTTATCTTATTTCTTTATTATATCCTTGCAATACTACTTTAGGTAATTAATATTGATTTAAAGCCATTGTTTTGTTCTTCATAAGTTATTTGTTGGGCTTAAAATTTTTAGAAACCCAATTCACCCCCCCTCTTGGGTTGCATAGCCGGGCAACAAGTGGTATCAGAGCCAGTGCTCTAGCCCTTCTTTGATCTAACAATCAAAGAGCCAAAGATCTATGGCAACCCATGTTGGAACTTCTCTAGCTGAGGGGCAATCAACAAACCGACCTCCACTTTTCAATGGGTCTAATTACACCTATTGGAAAGCTCGGATAAAATTTTCATACAAGCACTCGACTATGATATGTGGAGTATCATAGTAAATGGTCCTCACACACCCACCAAGATTATAGATGGTGAGGAGTCAACCAAATCCGAGAAAGAATGGGATGAGGTTGACAAGAAATTGGCACAATTAAATGCCAAAGCTATGAATGTTCTTTATTGTGCATTAGATGCTAGTGAATTTAATCGCATTTCTACTTGTGCATCTGCTAAAGAAATATGGAATAGGTTAGAAGTCACCCATGAGGGAACAAATCAAGTAAAAGAGTCTAAAATAAACATGCTTGTACATAAATATGAATTGTTCAAAATAGAGCATGATGAGTCCATAACTGCTATGTTTACTCGTTTTACTGATATAATCAATGGTTTAAAGAGTCTTGGCAAATCTTATACTAACAGTGAACTTGTAAGGAAGATTCTCAGGTCACTGCCAAGAACTTGGGAAGCCAAGGTGACTGCCATCCAAGAAGCAAAGGACTTGAACACTCTACCTCTAGAAGAGCTTCTTGGATCCTTGATGACTCATGAACTTAGCATGATGCAACATCAAGAGGATGAAATCAAAAAGAAAAGAACCATTGCCCTCAAATCCACAACTTCACCTGATTATGAAACAGATGACTCTGAAGATGAAGATCAGGATGAGGAGATGGCTCTCATCACCCAGAAATTCAAGAAGTTTCTAAGAAAAAGGAAACAGGGGATGAGAAAGAAATTTACAAAAGGGGATCAAAGCATAGAAAAGGAGAAAGATCAAACCCCTATATGCTACGAGTGCAAGAAGCCAGGACATTTCAGATCCGAATGTCCTCAATTGAAGAAAGGTCCAAAGAAATTCAAAAAGAAGGCAATGATGGCGACCTGGAGTGCGAGTGATGACTCAAGCTCCGACGAGGAAACCTCAACCGAACAAGCCAATCTGTGCCTGATGGCACATGAAAATGAGGTAACTTCTGAATCCACTAGTGAATTTACTTTTGAAGAATTGCATGAAGCTTTCTATGATTCAATTGATGAATTAAAGAAACTAGGGAAGAAAAACAAAGAGCTGAAATTGGAAAATCAGTCCTTAGTGAAACAAGCTGAAATTCTTTCAATTGAAAAATTCACATTGATTCAAGAAAATCAAAACTTTAAGGATGAAATTAACAGGCTGAAATCTATGGTAGATAAGTTCACCTTAAGTTCAAACAAGCTAAATATGATCCTTGATAATCAGAAAGCTATATATGATAAGGCTGGACTTGGTTATAAACCCCTGAAGAAACAAAAATTTTTGAAGGATATTTATGCAAATTATTCAAGCAAAAAGCCTACAAATATTACTTGTTTTAAATGTGGAAGAATAGGACATAAATCATACACATGTCTTATTAACAAATATGCAAACACAAAGAAAATATGGGTTCCAAAAGGAACCATTCTGACTAACCTGAAAGGACCCAAGAAAGCTTGGGTACCTAAGACAGAAACTTGATCTGTGCTTGCAGGTGTTCTAGCATCCCAAGAAGGAAACAGGAAATGGTATCTTGACAGCGGATGCTCGAGACACATGACTGGTGATGAATCACAATTCATCACGCTTGATGCTAAGGATGGAGGGATGGTCACCTTTGGAGATAATGGCAAAGGAAAGATCATCGGGATAGGTAACATTGGTATCACTCCCTCCAAATACATTGAGAATGTTTTACTTGTTAAAGGTTTAAAGCATAACTTACTCAGCATTAGTCAATTCTGTGATAAAGGGTATAAAGTAAGTTTTGAATCATCTGTATGCATTGTGACGAGTCCTATTAACGATGGCATTAAATTTATAGGACATAGGCATGGCAATGTTTATATGGTAGACTTGAATGATTTAACTAAATTAGACATGCAATGCCTAGTTTCCTTAAATGCTAAAATAAATGAGACTAGTTGGCTGTGGCATCGTAGACTTGCACATATTAGCATGCATTCTCTTTCAAAATTAATCAAAAAGGATTTAGTTCTCGGTTTGCCAAAATTAAATTTTAAAAAGGATAAATTTGTGATGTATGCCAATTAGGTAAACAAACTAGAGTATCATTTAAATCCAAAAACACTATTTCAACTTCTAGACCTTTAGAGCTCTTACATATGGATTTATTTGGACCAACTAAGACCACTAGTCTAGGAGGAAAACGATATGGATTTGTAATAATTGATGATTACTCTCGTTTTACTTGGGTTTTTTTTTTATCTCACAAAAATGAAACTTTTCAAATTTTCACGAAATTTCATCGAAAAGTCACTAATGAAAAAGGATTTTCAATTCAAAATATTAGAAGTGATCATGGAACAGAATTTGAAAATCATGACTTTGAAAATTTTTGTGATGAAAATGGAATTGGCCACAACTTCTCTGCTCCTAGGACACCCCAACAGAATGGGGTAGTTGAAAGGAAAAATAGAACTTTAGAAGAAATGGCCCGTACCATGCTCTGTGAAAGCAACCTTCCAAAATATTTTTGGGCGAAAGCTATTAACACAGCATGTTACATTTTAAATCGTGCTTTAATAAGACAATTTTTAAAGAAAACCCCCTATGAACTTTGGAAAGGAAGAAAACCAACTATTGCCTATTTTCATGTTTTTGGTTGCCGATGTTTTGTATTAAATAATGGCAAAGAAAAACTTGGTAAATTTGATGCAAAATCAGATGAAGCAATCCTTCTAGGTTACTCCTCCACTAGTAAAGCATTTAGAGTGTTCAACAAAAGAACCTTAGTAGTTGAGGAGTCCATACATGTTGTCTTTGATGAATCTAACGATCCTCCTTCAAGGAAGAATGAGGGTGTTGATGATGCAGATCCACTAATAGAAGGTATGAAGGAGATCACTCTGAAAGATTCAGCAACTCCAGAAGACAAGGATCAAGAAGATGAACAAAATGAGAAAGGTGAAGAAATTCAAGAACAACCTCAAGGTACAAATGACTTACCCAAGGAATGGAGGTATGTTCACAACCACCCTAAGAAATTAATTATCGATAATCCTATGCATGGGGTAAAAACACGTTCTTCACTTAGAGATGTACTTAATCATTGTGCTTTTGTATCTCAACTTGAACCTAAAACTTTTGAAGAAGCTGAAAATGATCATAACTGGATTAATGCTATGCAAGAAGAACTCAGTCAATTTGAAAGAAATAATGTTTGGACCTTAGTGAAAAGACCTAAAGATTATTCAATAATTGGCACAAAATGGGTCTTTAGAAACAAGTTAGATGAGCATGAAAATGTAATTAGAAATAAAGCAAGACTGGTTGCTAAGGGATATAATCAAGAAGAAGGAATTGATTTTGATGAAACCTTTGCACCTGTTGCTAGATTAGAAGCCATTAGACTTCTACTTGCTTATGCTTGCTTTATGAAATTCAAACTATTTCAAATGGATGTTAAAAGTGCATTTTTAAATGGATATATTTCTGAAGAAGTATATGTAGAACAACCCCCTGGATTTGAAAATCATGCTTTTCCCAATCATGTCTTTAGATTAAATAAAGCTTTATATGGTCTAAAACAAGCACCTAGAGCATGGTATGAAAGGCTAAGCAAATTTCTACTAAATAATGGTTTCTCAAGAGGCAATGTAGACACAACCCTATTTATTAGAAGAAACCAAAATGATATGCTAATTATACAAATTTATGTTGATGACATAATTTTTGGGTCTACTAATGAATTTCTTTGTCAAGACTTTGCTAAGCTTATGCAGGGAGAGTTCGAGATGAGCATGATGGGAGAACTCACTTTCTTTCTCGGACTCCAAATCAAACAATCAAAAGAGGAAATCTCCATCACCCAAAGCAAGTACACCAAGGAACTACTCAAAAGATTTGGAATGGAGAACTGTAAACCTATTGGCACACCAATGAGTCCCTCAAGTAAGCTTGACAAGGATGATGAAGGTAAAAGCGTAGACCTAAAATACTACAGAGGTATGATTGGCTCATTATTATATCTAACTGCAAGTAGGCCTGATATCATGTTTAGTGTTTGCTTATGTGCAAGATATCAATCTAATCCTAAGGAATCTCATTTGAATGCTGTTAAAAGAATCCTTAGATACTTAAATGGTACACAAACTATAGGGTTATGGTACTCTAAGGACTCACAAATTAATTTGTTAGGATATTCTGATGCTAATTTTGCTGGATGTAAATTAGATAAAAAAAAAGGCACAAGTGGAACTTGCCAATTTCTTGGAGTTAACCTAATCTCATGGTTTAGCAAGAAACAAAATTCGGTGGCACTGTCTACGGCTGAGGCCGAATACATTGCAGTCGGAAGTTGTTGTGCTCAAATCCTGTGGATTAAGCAACAACTCGAAGATTTTGGAATCAAACTTAATGAAACTCCAATAAAATGTGACAATACAAGTGCCATAAATCTATCTAAAAATCCAATACAACACTCAAGATCTAAACATATTGAAATAAGACATCATTTCATAAGAGAGCATGTTCAAAACAAAAATATAATTCTTGAATATATTAGCACTGAAAATCAATTAGCTGATATCTTTACAAAGGCCCTTAGTGAGGATAGATTCTGTGAAATTAGGAGAAATCTAGGAATTCTAGATCCATTTGCCTAAACTTCTCTTAATTATTATCAAATATTCTTAGAGCTCAATTTCCAACAACTATCCTGGTTCCAAAAGCTCAGTTTTATCACTCTAAAAATTTATCATTGAGCAAAATTCCTTCTTCCAAAATTTTGAATTTTTCTGGAATTTATTTGTATTTTTTCTGATTTTCTGAACCTCATGAGTCGACCCCCATGAGTTGACTCAATGGCAAACTTGTAAATCCCACCAACTTTCATCGGGTTCATTGTTTTTAAAAATGGGAAACCCTGTTTATGAGACGACTCATCTTCTCGTCGTCTTCCTTCCGAAAGCCATCCTCTCCAAACTTTTGTTTTGCTCCAAATCCAAGGATCAATTTCGAGGCAATTCTCCCTCCTCCTCTCCACCAAAAATCGCCTCCTTGAATAGGATTTTTCTGTGCTTTCTCGCAGTGATAGGCGCGGGTGGAACGTGCCCTAGAACTTCACCGTTCATTCAAAATCCACTTCTTTTCTCCACCAAAATTCTTCTTTTGTGATCCCTCCTCCACTGAATTGAGTCTTCTTGTCTGCTACTTTATTGGATATGGCTCCAAAGATGAAACTTCCCCAAAGAAGGAAATCAATCCGTGAGCCTGAGGAAATTGTCCGAAAGAAAAGGCATGCTCAGTCTTCCACTGTTCCCAATCCAGTTTCAGTACCTGCTCAAGGTCCCTCTCAATCTTCCATAAGCCCCAGTGTAAATCTTCTTTCTGATAGAAAAGTAGAAACCGAGAAAAATATAGATTTTCGGTTCTTTGAGAAAGAAGGCTTTACTTTTGCTACCAAGATCAAAAATCAAGGATGGAAACTTTATTGCTCTCTTAAGGAAGTCACCTATGTTGATCTAGTCAGAGAGTTCTACCAGAACCTACATTATGGAAGTGGGTCAGTGACTTCAACAGTCAAGGGGATTGACATCTGTTTGGATTCTAGGATATTGGGAGAAATACTTCAGTTGCCTAGTGAAGGATACTCATATATGAAACTCCCAATTAAAGAAGAAGGGATCAGAATTATCTTAGGAGAAGATTTTTCAGGAAATTTAAACAGATTGGAAGCAAAGCTATTATCCATTGAGATGAGGGTCCTGCATCAGATTGTGACAAAACTTTTCTTTCCTAGGAGTGGTAGACATGACTTACTATCTGGCAGAGATATATGTGTCATGTTTCATATCATCACTCAGACCCCCCTAAACCTCCCTGCACTTATGATAGAGGCCATGAGAGAAACTTTGAACAGATCCAAGGCACACTTGCCTTATGGTATGCCCTTACTAGAGTATTTAGGAGGTTTGGAGTTAGCTGTGAGGGGGAGACACCTACCAAGCTCTCACATGTGGACACTTTCAATCAACACAGCCTGCACCGAATGGGAATTACAAAGACTGTTGGTGGTTGGATCAAGGGCTCTGAAGAAAGAGCTGAGAAGAGAGCTGAGGAAAGAGCTGAAGACAGAACTGAAGGCAGAGTAGAAGAAGAAGGTCCATCTTCTCCTGTACATGATTTCAGGGCAGCTTCACCAGATACCCAGTTCATTCCTGATACTGAGGCTGGCCCTTCTGAGTTTACTAGGATGCCCACACCAGTGTATCAGCCAAAGAGCAGAGCACCTCCATCAGAGTTCAGACTGGCTGATGATCAGATCGAGCATATATCTCAGCGTGTGGCTTCTTTGTTGTCTAGCCAGTGGAGTAGTACTTCTTTTGCACCTGGAGCTACTTCTTCTGATCAGACCATTACTCCCCACATCTCACTGTATTTCAGATGATTTCAGATCAGTCCGTCAGGATACAGTAGCTTGAGGATACAGTCTGGAGACTTACTGGCAGAGTTCTTGACTTGCAGGGGCAAGTTCTTGCATTGGCCCATCCCCAGCCACAGGAGTCTACTATTGAGGTCACAGACCTCACTGCAGAGGCTGGAAGGCTCAGAGGAGCATTAGAAGGTGGATATGAGCTACTGAGGAAAGAGATCAGAGGATCGAGTGAGCATGCTACCACCCAGTTCACTGCTCTACTTCAATCTATTTCCAGAGCACTGAACGTACTTGATTCTATCAGACTCACCCTTTCTGTTCAGTCCCTAGTATCTCAGCGTTCTCAGCCTCCCAGTTCATCTCGTTCTCCTACTCGTGGCAGAGGCAGACGGGGTAGAGGACGCACTTCTGATCCATCATCTCCTCACCCTATATCTGATGACTCTGATCATTGACTTATCTAGATCTTAGGAGTTAGTATCTTGTTCTAGGATCTATACCTTGGGGCCATGTATTGACATTTAGCTGGTTGAATTTTATGTATTGAAACAATTATGATATTAATGGAATCATCTTTTACCTATATTTCTACCTCTTTGTAATGATTATATTTTGGTTATATTTCAATCTCTGATACATCTATTGAAATATTATCTTCTCCTTGTTGTTGTTTGCTGTTGATAATTGCTATATTAAGGGGGAGCAAACATTTGTGAAAAACTCTAAAGAGGAAGAAATTAAAGAATATTTCAGAAAAAGAAAAGGAAGAGTTAACTATGTTTGATGATGTCAAAAAGGGGAAGAAATTAAAATTAAACAAAAATTGAAATTAGACAAAAAGCAAAACCCTAAATTATGAGAAAAAGGGGGAGAAATTAAATTAAAACAAATATTGAAGAAAAATTGAAGAAATTGAATAAATATTGGAGAAATTAGACAAAAACAAGGATTGAAAGATTAAACAAAACTTTGAAAAATTTTGGTATCAAAATTTGGTATCAGACAGAACTTTAACAAAAAGTTATCCATCAAAAGCAAAATCATGAGTACAATGCAAATAAGTATTTTTTTTATATATAAGCTCTGATATTCAAACTTGTTTTTGAAATTTTACTCACCTTGATACATCAATAAGAAATTTTTTTACTCTGATACATCCTACAATTTCTTTCAACTTGATCTGATACATGATAACATTTGATCCGATACAGTGTGAAGGTTTCTCTAATATATTATAACATTTGCTCTGATACTGTATGAAATTTTCTCTGATACATTAAAAATTTTTTGCTCTGATACATTATAAAATCTTCTCTGATACATTGTAAAAATTATTTTTGCTCTGATACATAGAAAAAGTTATTTATCTTCTCTTGCTCTGATATATCTTGAACTCAAAATAATCTAATATCCTTTTCAAATCTTTAAGAAAATGGACAAACTATTTTTGCATTTATATTACATGCCAAAAGAATCATACTCTTTTCAAGCATATACACCTATAATGGATTCTTTTGAAATTAATGCATTAACATAAATATTTTTATTCATATGTTTTGTCATCATCAAAAAGGGGGAGATTGTTGCTCCTAGATTGATTTTGATGATTACAAAGCAGATTGAAGGGATACAAAATTTTAAAATGAAAAAGTCCTTATGCTCTTCAAGGGTAAAATCATAATTTCACTAAAATTCTGATTTGATAGTACCATTTGGTAGAACAAATGATTTGAAATCTATTGGTGAAAATTTCATTGTGTTTGGACTTATATTTTTGAAGTTATGAAGGTTTGAAGTGCATGAGTCGACTCATGAGTCAACTCATGGCACTGTGAGCTGATTGGCACGCAAAAATTCTCCTTGGCACGCTAGTTTTCTGGCTTGGCACGACCTGTGAGTCGACTCATGAGTCGACCCACAAGGCATGAGTCGACTCATGAGTCGACCCCTGCTAATTTGAGCCAAGAAATTTCAGAAAAGCATTCTCTGGTTTTTGCAACAGAGGTCGACTCATGAGTCAACCCCTGAAGCATGAGTCGACTCATGAGTCGACCCCTGCGACGGGAAATATCAGCAACGGCTATTTTTTTTGCCCGTTTTAATTGCCATTTATGCTTCCTAAAAATCCTCTAACGGCTCTTTATCTGCCTAAATTATTTTCTCTTGCTTCTAATGCTACAAAATACTTTAAATGATGAAAGAAATTGCAGATTAAATAGCGGATCAAACGTGAAATCAAAAGAGAAGAGAAAAAGAAGAAAAAGAGAAGAACAGAAGAGAGGATCCGAAATTTGCAAGAAAAAGCCTGAGATCAACGAAATATCCATAGAGAAAAAGAGAGAGGATCCACAATATACCAGAGAGATTGTGAAAGAGAAAAGGAAGATCTTTCAAGGAGAGAATTCTTCACGCCTATCGTTTCAACCTTGATCTAGAGATCGCTCAAAGCTTTCAAGAGATCTTCAATCAACAATCAACCTCTTCTCAAGCGTTCAACCGTTCATTCATCTTGAGAAAATCTGAAAAAGGAGTTCTTCATTTGAGTAAAGCTTTTATTGTTATATTTGCTCATTTAAGGAGCTGTTATTGTATTCATCTGTGCTCTAAATATTCTTACTCTTTGTGAGTTTTTGCTCTTGTTTTTGGAGGATTTCCAAAACAAGGAAAGGTTGATCCGAACCTGAAATCGGAGTGTTTTAGGTTTGCTTGTACCCGGGAAATAAGTGTTCTAGCTTGGGATAGCTAGGGTCGGAGTTTCCGACGTCTTGTATTCTAGCTTGGGATAGCTAGTGTCGGAGTTTCCGACGTTTTGTATTCGGGTTGAATACAAAGGATAGTGGATTGAAATTCCCAAGTGGGATCTTGGGGAGTGGATGTAGGTGCAAGGTTAGCACCGAACCACTATAAATCTTTGTGTTTGTGGTGTGCTTTATCGCTTTATCTTATTTCTTTATTATATCCTTGCAATACTACTTTAGGTAATTAATATTGATTTAAAGCCATTGTTTTGTTCTTCATAAGTTATTTGTTGGGCTTAAAATTTTTAGAAATCCAATTCACCCCTCCTCTTGGGTTGCATAGCTGGGCAACAGAAAGATCGAAAGAGAGGGATGGATGGGTGAACCCAAGGAACAAGCGACCATAAATCCAATGATAAAACGAAGGAATTTGAGACTAAAGAGCAAGGGGAAAGATTAAAAAAATGAAAAATTTCAACAATGAAAGGACGCACAAGTAACCAAAGTCCGATCTGAAACAACTCTTCGTAGAGACCGATCCATCCGACAGGAGGATTACCAATCCTACCACTCACCCCCAGATGTTCCAGTTCAAATAAAACCAAATCCTGTACCGAGTTCAAATCAAATCCAAATCTTTTGGACTTAATATGGACCTAATGGTATCAAGCATGAATGTCGATTCCACCTCATGTCCAGCACCTTCCTCCTCAGTACTCCCCCCGATGCCAATGAATGGTTCGATGACCAACTCCCAATAGAGCCCTCGGTACCCACTATCGCCAATCAAATAGGAAGATAAGGAGTCAAAGAAAAGGAAGGAGAATGAAGGGGGAACCATCGAAGAAGAAAGAAAATAGTGAGGAAAAGGGTAGGCCCACCTATTGTTCAGAAGGAAAGAATGAAAGGAAGAGAAGCGGCTACTAGAGAAGATGACCAGCGACCTGGAGAAATAGAAATGGAGAACCTCCGGGTGTGGTGCTCGAAGAAAAAAATTCAAAGTATTAGGAAAAAAAACTGGCACCCTATCCCTTTCCATAGCAATAAAGATCAAGCGCAGCCTCAAGCCTAAGACTCTCGAAAACCAATGGATAAAGAATGATTGGCACCTCCCCATTGGTCAACACTAATCGAGAAATGGCCCATAATGAGGAGTTTCCAAAATGAGGCATGCCGCCCTTCGAATCTCATGAAAATCGACTCTCTCTCTCCTCTCTAGCTATTAATAGCTAGATAATATAACGACCTCCCTTTCAAAAAAATGCCCTCCTAACTCCAAATGGGTGTATACCCTCTATCACCTCTTATACTCCCATCCTTCGAATTCTCTAAGCCTCAGACTTTAGAGTAGGGGACATATGTTGGGGGGTAATATGTTGGCCATTACAAGCTAATGGAAGTTGAGGTCTCTGACCTTGTTCAATGTGATGTACCCTGAGTACTGTCTGAATTTCATTGATGACTGGCCTAAAAGTTCGCCAACCAAATGTTCCAAAAGAATGCCTATAAGAGAAAAAGATTGAGATAATATTAAGATTATTGGAGGGAGGTATCCCACTATAGCCGAAGCTCGTCTTCGCCAACTACTTGGAGGAACCGATCCCTCTAGAGGTTTGGCATCGCCTTGTCTACTTCGATCTCCGCAGCAAACACATCACCAAGAGATACGAACCCTTGACCACCAACTTCGGAGAACGACTATGGATCAGACAAACAATCTCCGTCTAGAGCTCAAGTTGAGGAACACCAAATGATTCTCTATGTGGATCTGTTGGGCTCCATTGTCCAATCGCATCACTTCGCCTATCAGTCACATCACCATCCCTTCCACAGCTGCGTGCCGAGAGAATTTATGGTCGCTGTTAGAGACACTTAAATATCTCACATGGTCTCATGTGATGGGACACATCATAATGACGCCCCGTCCTCTCATTCTTGACTTTAATCCTCCCATTCTTGGAGAAGGGACCCTTGCCAAAATTACGGCACCAACCTCCAACTCGGGCATGAGTTTCGACATCTTACCGATCCATACGTTAGGCGATCTTCCCCAACATGGCACTCGAGTGCCAGGCATTGAGCTAAGGAAGGTCTGAATATCTTCAAAGATTTTGAGTCAATCTTTAGGCCTGATCAGTCTTTGGATCATACACTATTATAACTTATCGTATATCGAGAGGCTGACCTTTTCTCGGGCCCCGCTAAACCGATCCTTAGGTCGCACCGAGCCCCGCTTGTCTGACCCTCTGTGCAGTGGGCTAAACCGACCCTTAGATCTTCTAGCCTTCTTCCTGATCATCGACCTTGGATGGTTCTCTCTGAGAGATCTTCTAGCCTTCTTCCTGAATGCTGACCTCTACCGCAGTCATCCAATGGATAGATTGGTCCGGACGAATCGATCGATCCCCCTGGCCAATAGCATCCGACGACGAGGACATTCATAAGTTCTTGGACTTCGACG
The DNA here is from genome assembly GCF_000442705.2 of Elaeis guineensis. Lineage (NCBI taxonomy): Eukaryota > Viridiplantae > Streptophyta > Magnoliopsida > Arecales > Arecaceae > Elaeis > Elaeis guineensis. The sequence continues at coordinate 30,346,916 of NC_025996.2, forward strand.
TACTGGACAATGATCCTCTATCTCAAATTAGATCAAGATGCATCAATTATGATTTTTATCTGCATGAGTCAAGTCAGGGTATACCTTTCTATGCCATTATCCCACTTGCGACCCATGCACTTGATAAACTCACGTCACCTGGCCTCTCCTGATTGACTACATGCAGCACAGCTTCACGTGATTGGATAGTCGGAATTACTTTTCGCCCCTCCTCGCTTGACTTTAGTTCCCCCCATTAATGAAAGAGCAAAGAGGACCCTTGGAGAACGTGCGAATAATGAGCCATCTAGGCATCAGGTTCGATATCAAAGGAAGCTCAGTTTTGGCATTATCCTTGGGGATTCTAAGCCGATCCTTACTCCTAACCGAACTTCGGACCCTTCATTATTATAACCAATCACTCTGTGGGTGACCCCTATCATACTAATCCTCCAAATAGGATCTCCTAAAAAGTCCTTCGATACCTATATTCCTATCCTTAAGTGGGTTCAAATCAACTGGCCGACCCTCCCTCCTAGCCGGCACTCTCCATCCAATAGTAAGGATCTCTTGGCCTTCAAACTTCGGCGTCAGAGGAGGGATCGATTATCGGACAACAAAATAGGCTCAAAGATTAATTATGATTCTTATCTAAACACGTCAAATCAAAATACAATACTGTCATTTCACCCACCATCTATATGTCTAGCAGGCCCATATCACATCACCTTCCTTGCCAACTATACACCGACTAAAGGTCCACTTACCAGCTGATAAGATCCGTATGGTCTATCACGTCACCAATCCCCCTATAAGTAGAGGTAAAGAGGAGACCTTCAGGTATGCATGTGTGTGCCCATCATACTTGTGTCCTTTTGTGATTTTCTCTTCTTCTCCTTTGTTGCGTCAGATTTCTGACTTGATCGTCGGAGGATTTTCATCGGAGTCAATTCCGATCGAAACTTATTTTGCAGGAATGCTGCTCCAATGGTCCCCAACCTACTCCAGCTATATCCATATGCGGTCGGGAATCTTCCGCAATACAGTCATATCTAAGATTCTTGTACATGGATATATATACCAAGAACGTTCCATACTATAAGCTGCACATCAAGATGCATTTTCTGCAATGCTAATTGAGGCATCCAAAAATCACAAATTTCCTTCCCAATAATTTATTTTTATTCTGTCGAAATTATATTGTAGCCGTCTCAATGGTAATGGCAATTGACACATTCCAGCTCATTGCTGAAAACAGAGCTCCTCGGAATCTTGTATTTGTAATTCTCTTTTAAGCAAACCTCTCCTTATTTTTCAATGATTTATCAATGACTTCGCCAACTGATTGATAATATGGAGAACTTGTTGCTTACCATCCTCACCCAAAAGAAATAATAAATATCGATTTTTTGTGATTGCTGCTAAACGCGGCAACTTGACCCTTACCAACCCTGTTTTGGACTTACTTTGGCTGCCACCTAACGCCCAGACCCCAGTCAGCGGCTTTTACTGATGGACGTCGTTGCTCTGTCCCACTGCATGCATGTAGTTCGGCAGTGGAGTCGCCCGGTAACAAAACGTTGGTTAGTATTGTCAACAATGCAGGCACGTCGGTCCGGAAACGAGGCCTGCCGACTAGAAAACCGGAGAATACCAGCACCCTGGTTTAGAAAAAGCTTACAGAAAATCCGCGATCTAATCACCTACCAAGGCAGAAGATGGAGAAGGATAACGCTGGTCAATTACCACACTCTACTCGTTTCACATAAGGAATCAAGCTTTCGCCACGTAAGGCTTGCATGCCTTGGATATTTGTTCGTGCATGCAACTCTCTAAATACCCATGCCGTCCTCGCCACTAACCCACAACTCATTCCTCACTTCTCGATCTCGTCTTAGTTAACAAGCATGGCTAAGACTAAGCTTGCTGCTCTTTCCTTCATAGTTTTGCTGAGTATCGGCCTCTCCGAGGCAGGCCGAGCATTGATGTCTTCAGGTGGAAGTGGTGGTGGAGAAGGTGGCGGGGGAGGTGGTGGCTCTGGAAATGGCTCCGGTTCCGGGTATGGTTCCGGCTCTGGTTATGGCGAAGGAGGTGGATCCGGGGCTCATGGTGGTGGGTACGGAAGAGGTGGAGGCGGCGGGGGTGGAGGCGGTGAAGGGGGAGGCAGTGGCTCCGGTTATGGGTCGGGGAGCGGGTATGGTTCGGGCTCTGGGTATGGGGCCGGTGGTGCGCACGGTGGGGGTTATGGAAGTGGCGGAGGTGGCGGAGGTGGTGAAGGGGGAGGCAGCGGCTCTGGCTATGGGTCAGGAAGCGGGTACGGGTCTGGCTCTGGATATGGCGCCGGTGGAGCGCATGGTGGAGGTTATGGAAGCGGTGGAGGTGGCGGCGGCTCCGGTGGGGGAAATGGAAGTGGAAGTGGATCGGGCTACGGATCCGGCAGTGGCTCAGGGTACGGCCAGGGTGGTGGTGCCCATGGAGGTGGTTACGGAAGCGGTGGCGGTGGTGGCGGCGGCTCGGGCTCTGGGTCTGGCTATGGTTCTGGCTATGGGTCAGGGTACGGGAGTGGAGGTGGTGGACACCCTTAACTCCTGGATCTGCAACCGACCGCTTGAAGCCCCTCCTTGTCGTACTCCACGAGCCGAGTCACTCAATCTTTCTTTCGTGTTTGTTTATTTTGGTTATAGATATTGCTGTAATAAAAAAATGGAGGGGCTTCGGTCTCTAAATTGAAAAATAACGGTTGTCAACGGCACAATAGTTTTCATCGCCAGATTTCTTTGCTATACTTTTACTGCTACCTCCTGGCAAAACAACTTGGAACTTTCATTCTTCCAAAACTTTGATGCGGTTCGCTGACGCAAAAGATACAAATTATTCCGCCGGTCTACTAGTTTTACAGCAACTATAGAAGACATTTTTTATTTCCCACTGCTAGCCAGTCGCTGTGAATATTTAGACAATTTTACGACTCAGTGGTTTGAGAGGAATAACAGGAACGTCTGCAGCTTCTCCATCTCCTACAGTTGTTATTTCACAATTAACTTCATATGAAAATTTTATATGCTGTTAGATAGATGTTACTTTGTGTGCGAATAAAGGAACGGAAAATTTTATATGCTGTTAGATAGATGTTACTTGGTGTGCAAATAAAGGAACGGTGCAGTTGGTGTCTATGTTCAAATTATGTGAAGATGCTGTCAAACCATTCTTCTTCTAGATGTGCCCTTTTCAGTGATCCGTAACTGATCGTGAAGGCTCTTTTAAATGCATGCTCGTTGGCTTTGCCTCATGCATCATCTATTTTGGAAGATTTTCGTAATTTGCATCCCTTTTTTCTCATCTAATCTCTCACATTGATAGAAAACAAAATTCTATTACGCACTCTGGTTATATTTCCCAAAAATCATAATTTTTGTAGATTATGGGATTACATTCCTGAATTTCTTTCATTGCTATAAGTTTATTGTGTCAAAATTTTTCAGCAATGAATTGCTTAGGTGCTTTTAACAAAAAAAACAGAAAAAAAATGTTCTATATGAAGGTTGGTGATGATAAATGGCCATTATAGTTCCCCATGATGAAGAAAAATTACTGATCGGACCTTGTCCACGTATGGCTGAGTAATGGACCAATCCAACCACAAACAAATACAGCCAACCATAGAGAAATAAAAAAGAGGGGAAAAGAAGCTGGGGCGCCTCTTTTCTTCCTGTTGGTTTGTAGTTGGATCTGTCCACTAGAGAAATTCTTTGTGCACCACGGATGGTATAAAATCATGCATACCATCCGTGGTAATTGGTCAATATATGAAATTAAATTTTTTTTTTCACATATTGTATTTTAATTTTGTACATGAGCCAATCTTCATAGATAATGCGTGCATTCTGCATCGTCTGTGGTGCTTAAAGAATTTCTTCTGTCCACTAGCTCAGCCATGAATATGGCTCAATTAAAAATTACTCATGATCATCAATTATCTATAAAAAAAATTCTTTGTGCACTACATGTGGTGTAGAAAACTGATATAGAATGCACCATCTTGTCCGATTCGTCACTGCAGGTAGTATAGAAAATCTGACGTAGAGTGCATCGTCTTGTCCGATTCGTCCACGTAGCTACCATTTCTCAATGTGCATTTAATATCAATATATCAATTTTTTTATTTAAAAATTTTGTATGACGAAAGTATCTTTCTTAAAAATTATGACACGTTTTTTTAAAACTTATGATATCCCTTCACAAAAATTATGACATTTTTGTAGAAAATGTTGGATCTCATAATTTTTATGAAAGGGTGTCATAATTTTTAAAAAAGAGTGTCATAATACTGCATGGAGGAAAAAAGATAATGAATATATGTTAAAATAGTATTACGACATTTCTTCTTAAAAATTATGATATTTTTTTATAAAAATTATGACATTCCACTTCAGTTTAGTATTTTTTGTAGAGGATGTCATATTTTTTATGAAGAGATATTATAATCGCTAAAAAAAAATATCATAATTTTTAAAAAAAATATTTTTATTATATAAAATTTTTAAATAAAAAATTAATATTAAATATAAATTAAAAGGTGATGGCTACGTGAATCAATAGGATAGAGATAAGGATAAGGAAGTGCACTGGGATAGAGATAAGGATAAGGAAGTGCATTTCACAACCGGTTTTCTGCACCGTTTGTGGTGCATAAAAAAATTTTTATTATCTTGTGAAGTACAGTTGTACCATCGCAATTGTGGACGTATTTTTTTTGTTTTTTTTTTTGAGACAGTGACTAAGCATGTTTAATTGCTCTCTTAAATTTTATCTTGTAAAGTACAGCTGTACCATCGCAATCGTGGACGTTTTTGTTTTTTTTTGAAGACAGTGACTAAACATGTTTAATTGCTCTCTTAAACTTTATCTTGTAAAGTACAGCTGTACCATCGCAATCGTGGACGTATTCCTTTTTTTTTGAAGACAGTGACTAAACATGTTTAATTGCTCTCTTAAACCGTAGAATCGAACATGTCATTGAAACACGGAATGTCAAAACTATTTTATCATGGATTTCAGAAAGATAAACATCTCTTATGGCATTAAATGGGATCCAATTACTAAATAGATCAAAATGTGAAACCGATCAAAGTCTAAGCTTGACCTTGATTCGTTCAATAAAAAGATCGATGTAGGATGTCCCATTTGCGATATCAGAACATCCTAACCTGTTTAAAGTAGTTGGTTGCAATTTGGATCATAAACTGCCACCTCTATATGGTTTTTCCCTTGAATCACTAGCATTTTATGTCTTACTTTAATTGGCTGTAAATTTTATTCCGGCCTCTTGGTTTTAATGACCTCTTTACACATTTAATCCCAAATCCATGTCCATATGCGTAGAAATAGGGATACTATGAAAAAGATCCATCATAATTGTGTATAAAATACGCACCTAATTGTATGCAAAGGACTATTCTTTGAAAAAGAAATAGAAAAATTGCACAAGGTACTAAGCAGAAAATGGTCGACGTTGACGGTTTAATAATGATCACTCATGCAGGAAGATCAGGATTCAAGTTACAAAGTAAATTGTAATCATCAAATTATGTAATTTTATTACAAACTTCTTTTGCAAACATCTCTACTAGACGGAGAAAATGCATTATTTGCCATAGTGCACTTAAACCTGCAAGAAGCAAGGCAATGCTTATGCTTACTAATTTACTATACTGGAAGCACTTGGAGTGCTGCATTAATTGCCTATCAAAACCATGGAAGAGGGCTGTCTAGCTGGCTGATTTTTCATCACTTGTAAAATACTCTGACCCGGACGGATGCTGCTGATTTGCGTTTTAAGATCCTAGCTGGAGAGGCCGTCCTAAAATTCCTGGTTTTTTAGAATCAACAGGGAAACCAAGCCTCAAAATACTTGTGAGGGGCGTCCTGTTTTAGACTGACACTTGGGTAGACCTGGTAAGTGTGACATCTAGTTCAAAGTTTTTCAGTGATTCATCCCACCGTTCTATGGCTAATATCCGCAAGTAGTTCTGCGGCAGTCTCAACCATCCGGCTCTTGACCTATTAAACAAAGGTGGTCACTCAATTTATCAATAATTTTAGGCACGTAAGTCCACACGGGGCCGGTCCACTGGAAAACATGGCCACCTTGTTCTGGCAACTGCTTGGAGTAGACCCACCAGACAATCTTATCCCAAAGAAAAGCTATGGAAAAAATCCAAGCAACGTTGGTCAAATAAAACACTCTATTTCTCCCTTCTCTCGTTTCAAACAATAAACTTTACCTCCCTGCATAAATAAAGTAATTTAGGAGCTGGGACGCTTGCATGTTTGGAGAGTCGTGCATCCAACTCTATAAATACCTTGTTGGTCTTCTCCTTTGGCAAACAACTAGTTGTACCTCCTCTTCTTTAGCAACTATGGCTCGAACGAAGCTCGTTGCTCTTTCCTTCGTAGTGTTGTTAAGCATTAGCCTCACTGAGGCAAGCCGATCGCTGACATCTGCTAGTGGAGGAGGTGGTGGTGGCGGCGGAGGAGGTGGTGGTGGTGGCTCTGGGAACGGCTCCGGATCTGGCTATGGTTCCGGATCTGGTTATGGTGAAGGAGGTGGATCAGGGTCCAGTGGTGGAGGGTATGGAAGGGGCGGCGGTGGTGGCGGTGGTGGTGGAGGAGGAGAAGGGGGAGGGAGCGGTTCAGGCTACGGGTCAGGGAGTGGATATGGCTCCGGATACGGGTCTGGAGGAGCACATGGTGGAGGGTATGGACGCGGCGGAGGTGGCGGAGGTGGCGGCGGCTCAGGCTCAGGATCGGGCTCCGGGTCTGGCTATGGTTCAGGCTACGGGTCTGGATATGGGAGTGGGGGTGGGGGCACCCATAATGCATAGACCTACAACCACCGAAGCCCAGCATGCATGCATGCTAGATTACGTGCATCGCTCTCTGTCAGCTTTCTATACCGTAATTATATGTATGTAGTAGTGAATAAAATAAAAGGGCTTCTGAACCTCGATATTTGCCATGCTGAATAAAAGGAAAATTATGGATGTTATTTCCCAACTATCATGTCCTCTTCGAGAAGCCAGCATTTCTCTCTTTTTTTTTTTTTTTTTTTGAGAGGGAAATAGAGAGAGATTTTTTTTTTTAATTGAACTTGAGAGGTCTAACGTGATTTTCATGACCTGAGATGATCTGATCCTTAATGATCAAAGATCATTGCATTTGATAGGCCATGATCCAATCGATTAAAGATTCTTAGATATCTACAAATAACTTGTTTGGTATTTTATGAAAATCTAACATCACTAACCATATAATACCAAAACTATCCTCATACATTCTATAAACATATATTTATTAATCATATAAAATATATTATAATAAAATATTAATATATTTTTAATATATTTATTATTGATATATTCTATAAAAATATATTTATTAGTCTTATAAATTATTAATCATATAAAAATATATTGATTATTATTATAAAATTAATATTTAAATTATATTTATAGTATATTATTTATTAATACTGATGTTTATTTTGATTAAAAAAATAAGATAAATAGAAGTAATATATTAAATAATTTTATTATATAAATAGATATAAACTACAATAAGATATTTTCGCTCTAATTAAAAATTATCATTAAATCATAATATGGCAATAATATGATTAATAATATACTATAGTCTAATATATATTATAAATATAATATATAATATCATATATATATAATATTAATATAATATATTAATGTTATATTGATATGTCAATCTTTTTTCTAGACCGAAGGTTATTTTTATTCTCAAATTTCAGTCCAAGATCACTGTCCCGAGATAATCTTGAATTCCCAATCTCAATAAGATACTTTCACTCTAATTAAAAATTATCGTTGAATCATAATATAACAATAATATGATTAATAATATACTATGATCTAATATATATTATAAATATAATATATAATATCATATATATATATATATATATTAATATATATATATATTATTAATATAATATATTAACATTATATTGATATGCTAACCTTTTTTCTAGATTGAGGGTTATTTTTATTCTAAAATTTTAGTCCAAAATCACTGTCCTGAGATAATCTTGGATTCCCAACCTCAATGATAAGCATACTATAATTGAGTTATGTGATGATTTGAGAAGTGGAGATGATTTAGGATTACGATCATCATGGTACAATGAAATATGGCGATCTCTTCATCTTCGTTCATATTATCTTTAATTTTGGATGGATCACCCTATACCAAACATCCCCTAAAGAGTTAATTTGATGGATAAATTATAAGCAGTCTAACATGGAACGAACTACTTGAGTTGAAGACATTGAACGAACTACTTGATTGCTTCAACTCAAGGTCTGGACCAAGTTACAAATAATTTTTGTACCCAAAAGAAGTTGAGAATAATTTCAAAGGCTCGATTTAAGTGCACAACCATGTAAATCTTACACTATATCCTCAACTACACTCGTGCTACAACGCATTTTGAAAATATTTAACGGTAGAAAAGGGTAGCCCAAAGATTATCAAACTCATGGAACTACTTTCAGCACAACACAGTATTTGAATTTTGATGTGCTAATGACATACATCACACATGATTTGCGAGCTATGCTGGTCTCACTGTGGGTTCAAGAATTGATGTTCCATTGGGCCTTCAAATGGTCCAGTGTTTGATTGGATCCAGTCCACTTCCACTGATAATCGGGTTGATCGAACGTAGCAGTCTAGGTCCAAATGCCACACATTACAAATTACTTCTAATCACAATGTACTTAGTTTATCAAAGAGAAATCCTTTGTACATCGCATCCAGTATAGAAAAAATATATCACTCCATCTGATTGGACCATATAGCTACCACTTTTCAATACATATTTAATATCTACAGTTCTATTTTTTCATTTGAAATTTTGAATGACGAAAATATTTCTCTTCTTCTGAAAAAATTATGATATCCTGCAGTCAAATTATAACCTTTTGCACAGAAAATCATAATTTGGCCACGTGATATCATAAGGAATGGAAGGGATATTTTTGTCATTTAAAAATATTATAAATTTTTAATGATGAAAAAGTTTTTTCCTCTTTATGACTTCTACAAAAAAAATTATGACATCCTGTGGAGGAAGTTATAGTTTGATCGTAGGATGTCATAATATGGTCATAGAATGTCATAATTTTTTCAAAAAAAAAGATATTTTCATCATTCAAAATTTTAAATGAAAAAGTGAAACTGTAAGTATTAAATGAGTATTGAAAAGTATCATAAATTTTTAATGATAAAAATATCCTCCTATCTTTATGACTTCTGAAAGAAAAATTATGACATCCTATACAAGAAGTCATAATTTGACCGCAGGATGTTATAATATAGCCATAGGATATTTATAATTTTTTTTAAAAAAAAATAAGAGATATTTTCATTATTTAAAATTTTTAAAAAAAAAATATAATTGTAAGTATTAAATACATGTTGAAAGCGATGGCTACATGACTCAATCAAGTGAGATGGTGTATTTTTTTTTTTTACACCAGATGTGGTGTACAAAGAATTTTCTGTTTATCAAATAACGAAAAAGTGAAAGCACCTCCAATCTAAATATATTTAATAAAAATTTTGATTATTTTTAGTTTGGTGTTCAACCAAAAATATTTGGGTTCTGGATCACAGTTGTCCTCGTAGCACCTGATGACCATGAGTTGCCTCGTATCTCAATTTGTACTAGGGGTGAAAATGGTGTCATTAAAAAAAAATAGATTATTAGCGATGGCTAATTAACTATCGCTAATAATGCTGTCTCCATCGTTAATAATATTAGTGATGGACTTCTATCGCTAAAAAGTCTTATTAGCGACGAACTCCCATCGTTAAGAGGTCCTCGGAAATAAGATCGTTGCTAATTACAATTATTAACGATGGCAATAAATCTGTCGCTAATATATGTAATTAGCGACAGTATTAGCGATGATAAAGTTATTATTAATGATCAATTTTTTTAATTAAAATTTTAAAAAACTATTAGCAATGACTATTAGCGTCGCTAATAGTTTTTTATTTTTTTAAAAAATTTATAACTAAATTTTTTAAAACCTGTTTTAATCACAGTAATAAGCAATTGTATATTCTAAAAGATGTTGTAAATAAAATAATAATTATTTATCATAATTATAAATATAAAATTAATTATATTATATTAAAAATATAAATTATATAATTTTATAAATTTATACTACTTTACAAGTATCAAAATTACATACATATAAAAAAAAAATCATGTGAGATCCTTTTCGTCGTCCTCCTTTTGTTCCTGTACGTCCTTTCCAATAGCTGGTGGATAAGAGCCGGATGTCCCAACATCCTATAACGAAAAAAATAAAATATTATTAATAAGTTTCGATACAAAAGTGTATATGTCGATATTGAGATGTATATTTTGATATACTATTCTGATTTTGGAATAGATTATTCCTACATGTTCTATTCGATGATACCGAGCTATAGACAACCCTGACCTATTGATCGGATGGTTAGATTAAATTTTTATGCTCTAGGTTTCCTTTTTAAACTCAAACCTAAACATGTGAAGCTTCTAAATATAAAAATTTAAAATAAATAAAAAAAATTATTAATAGATTTACCTGCTGTAATGGTTGTGACAATGAGCCTAGTTGATCGCGTAGATGTAGGTCCCAAAGAATTTCAACAACTGTATCGCGGACGATATTTTGGAAGCTCTGAGGTCACTAGCTCCAAAGCCTCTGTACGACCTCCTCCACATGTGCATCACCCCACATCTGAGTCATCGAGGTCAGAGAGGAGGACGTCGAAGAGTATCGAGCTGTTAGAGGATCGAAGCTACGATCGAATCCTATAATCCAGCTCCTACTCACCCCTTCGGAGGCCCTGAGCCATCCCTCGAGATCAAAGAGGGGCTAAGAGGATGGATCCTCACTGTGCCGCGATACAAGATACTCCGCGTAATCTGCCTGTATAGTTTAAAAATTCATTAGTCCATATATATCAGTATATATAAAAACTTAATAAATAATGTTTTAAGTTGTTATCGCGATCTATCAAGATTTGGGATCTAAGTGATCACCAGTCCTCCTAGACTGATGTGTGGCCTTCCATATTTACAGCTATCCTGGTGTACGACCCAACTATTGTGTCTACAATAAATAAATAATAAAATTAAATTAATTAAAATACACATATGATCAATTCGATATGAAATTATTTCAAGTATAGAATTTTTACCAATCTATCGGCCACAACATTAATTTATACCAACAGAGCCGACGTTGTGCTTGATCGGATCTTGGTCTGATTTTGTCGTATCCTCTGTCGCCTACCAGAGTACTCTTTAGTATTCCACCGATCACAGAGGGCCTCTTATATGTCCATTCGCATCCAATGATCTGTGTAAGTCTTCCAATCGAATGGTGAGTCAGAATTGGAGTGCTTTATGACGGATCGCCTAAGGTTGTATAGCCCATCCCAGAGCCTAAGTGTGGTCACCTCCTCGAAGGTCTGACGGCCAGCCTCATTATTCTCAAAAATTTCAAATCGGTAGTATTCTTGTAAATAGAAGCAAGCATATATTAATAAATAGAATATAAACCTACTATGAATTTAAAAATTAAACACCTTTGACTTATCAGGAACATCTTTTAGGCTGCATCATGAGCCCTTGACGGCCAACAGGAGAACTCGTTCACCACCCCCGGCATCAATTGTCAGTTGATCTCGATAACCGCACGAGGTAGTCCAGGCTCTCTAAATATGCTATAAAATTAATTTTGAATAATAAATGTTAGACTCTAAAATGACTAAATTTTAAACATATTCAGTGAAGATATAGTACTTACGAGCAATGATAAGACAGCTCATTATCACACCTTAATGAAAGATGCAAATGAAGAATTATATCCAGATCGTACAAAATTTTCTAAGATTTTTTTTCTTGTACATTTATTCCATTTAAAATATTTGAATGGATGGTCTGGGAAGAGTTTTACCATGCTGCTCAAGTTATTAAAGGATGTATTTTCAAAAAGCACTCGATTACCACCATCGTATTATGAAGCCAAGAAAGTAGTAAAGGAATTAGATCTTGGATATGAAAAGATTCATAGTTGTCTGAAAGATTGTATGTTATATCGGGGTGAAAATGCTAATCAAGAGTCATCCAATGTATGTGGAGAGGATCAGTAAAAGCCGCTGACTGGGGTCTCGGTGTTAGGTGGCAGCCAAAGTAAGTCCAAAGCAGTGTTGGAGAGGGTCAAATTGCCGCATTTAGCAGCCATCAATCAAATCGATGTTTATTATTTTCTTTTAGTTGATGATATTAACAACAAGATCCCAAAATTACAAACCAATCGACCATGTATTTGACAAATCATTGATATATATATATATATATATATATATATATATATATAAAAGGAGAGGTTTGCTTAAAAGAGAATTACAAAAACAATATTCAGAGGAGAGATCTATTTTTAGCAATGAATTGGAATGGGTCCATTATTACCATTTCAAATGAGATGGATATAATATAATTTTGAGACTATAAGGAAGTAAATTTGTGATTTTTGGATGCCTAAAATACATCTATTTTTGAATTTCTCACTCAGTAAATCAGATAAAATCGAGGCAGCTAAAACCTCCACAACCTTACCGTAAGCAGGTCCTACAAAATCTACGTTAACAAACTTTTATCCTCTCTTAGTTCTTGCAACTACCACTATACGAATATCCCACTGCAAAATCTAAAAAAATTAGCCCTTAAAAAATATAGCATATCGTTAATCCATATTTGCCAACAATTCATCACAATTGGTGGAGCTTGAAAGGCAATTAACTCTAAAATCATACTAAAAAATATACCATTAATAGCATATGCCAGTGATCGCCTTGACTAACAACAAGTAGATCCAAAAGAAAACTTATTTCTAACTACATACAACATGTGTCAGTGATCACCGCTTTGAAGACCTAAAAGAAACTTGATTCTGGACCCGAATGTTCATGGTCATACTAGTGATCATCAGTCATTACATCCATGCCAAACCAAATGTTCTTAGTTACATATCAAAAATAATTTTATCAAATGTGAATACATTTCAAACAAGATTTGATGGCTCTTATTAGCGATGATATTTTGCCATCACTAATACTAACCTTAAAAACATCCCGTCAGTTTCTCACCTTTCATTTTCGCTCATCTCACCATCTTTTCTCTCTTCCCCCTGCCTTCGGTCCTCCTCTTTCCCCCATCGTCGGATCCTGCTGCCCCAAACCATCGGTCTTCTCCCCGAGCCCTCGATCATAGGATCCCACTTCTTCGAGCCCCCGGCAACCTTCTCGAGCCTCCATCCACCAGATCCTAAGCCCCTTGACTGCCTGCCACCTCCCCGAGCCCCGGCCATCTCTCCGAGCCATCAGCCCACCTCCCTCCGGTTTCATCCCACCGTCGGAGCCCCCGACCTCCTCCATCCACCTCCCACGCTGTCGGAGCCACCTCGGATCCAGCATCCCCCACTTTCCCACGCTCCTCCCTTCTTCTCGTCCACCTTTCAGAGCTGGTGTTCCACCGTCTGACCTCCTTTTTTATTCCTCGCCCCTCCCTTTGCTGGATCAAACCCCTCGTCGCCTCTCCCCTCTCCCCCCGCCCCTCCCTTCTCCCCCCGCCCCTCCTCTTGTTGGATCGGACCTCCACTACCTCCCCCTTCTCCCCTCGCTCCTCCTCTTGCCGGACCAAACCTGCGGCGGCCTCCCCCTTCATCTACTGCCCCTCTCCTTATCAGATCAAACCCCTCACCGTCTCCCCCTTCTCCCCTCTCCCCTCCCCTTATCGGATTAGACTTGCGACCCCACCTCCCTCCTTCAGAGCGCCTAGCCACTAGAGTGCCGAGCCATTGGAGCGCCGCACCATCGGACCCGCACCATCGTCACACTGTGCCATCGCCACACCCCATTTCTATCTTTTTAAATTTTAAATACTTAAAATTAGATTTATCTGATTCTCATAAATTACTAATATTTGAATTTAATTTAATAATATTATTAATTTTAATAATATTATAAATAATATTATTTAAATTAATATTATTTTGAAGAGATAGAATCACTCCGAAAAACTCTCCGACTAAAGTAGCCCTAAAGGGACAGCAGGGGTTTGAGGCCAGACCAGCTCTGGCCCACTCATCTATTTCGATGGCAGCTGGAGCAACTTGACGATTAGATTCTAGGCCCTAGGCCCGGTTCGAAGGAATAAGGGGGAAGTAATAAGGATAGTTTAGATAAGAAAAGGATATGATGGAATAATTGGATGTGACTCTATTATTATCTTTTAGCTTTTTGACATATTTTTAGCTGACACCAGATTTTTTTATAATCAGTCACAAAAATGATACTTTTGTATTATCTTACTAGAATAGTTCCATTTCATTTCATCATAATCATTATTTACAAGAGCAAAAAGGCACTGCATGCATACAAACAGAAAAAGAGAAAACACCATGCAAAAAAAAAGGGGGGGGGATGGCAATATTCCATTAGACCAGCGATAATCCATCAACACCAAGGCTAAGATCTAAGACAAGGACCATTTGATCTTCATCAACTGATGACGTCCCATTCGACTGGTGATGATCCATCAACACCAAGGCTAAGATCCAGGACAAGGACCATCTAATCTTCATCCGAAGAAAAGGCTCTAACCTCCTCATCACTATTATCAAGGCAGAGGCGATGCAGAACCAACTTCGGCTCCAGGCACTGGATACGGGCTTTGCAGTCCTCAAAATCCTGGATGAAGCCGACGGCGGAAGCATCGAGAAGCTCTCCCTTGAAGGCCACTGAGGCCTTATACCTCACAATACAGCAAAATTGAGCCTCTTCAAAGACCTCAGCAGCCATCCCCTGATAGGGAGCTTTGATGTAAGTGGAGGACCCTTCTCCTGAAACTCTAGGAGGGGGAGAGGGATGAGCAATCTGGGGAGACTCCGACGACCTGGTCCTCACCAATCCTGGTTTTTGCCATCTCTTTGAAAGCCCGACCGTTTTGGTTGCATCCTCCACCTGTCGTAGCATTACTACAAGACAGGGCTATCGCAGTGGTTCGGAACCGCTGTCGTAGGTCTATGGTAATAGTTGTTGCAGCGGTTATGGTAATCACTGCCGTACATAGGTATAGCAGCAGTTATTAAACCGCTGCTAAAACCAAATCTATCGCAGTGGTATATAGCAGCGGTTGGTAAATCATTGCTATAGCATCTATAGCAGCGGTTCCTAAACTGCTACTATAGCTTCTACAGCAACGATTTATGAATCGCTACTATAAATCCTCTAGCAGCGGTTAGAAAACTGCTACTATAACCGCTGCCGTAGATTATGGTAGCAGTTATTGAATCACTGCCATAATCTCTCTAGCAGCGGTTAGAAAATTATTATTATAACTGCTGTCGTAGATTATGATAGCGGTTATTAAACCACTGTCATAGATTATGACAGCGGTTGGCACGGATATGGTAGCGGTTGCATAATCGCTGCCGTAGACTATTAGACAGCAATAAAAATATAAATTTATTTTTTTATTTTTTTATTTGATAAATGTAGTTCAATATATAAATGCTCAAATTAAAACTTGAAAGAATCAAAAATTTTACATAAAACTCAATAATAATGCAAGAATATATCTCAAATAGTCAAATTTTATTACTGATCAAATTATATTATAATATGTTTCATCTAAATTTGCTACATCAAAATATATCAAAAATAAAAATATATCAAAAGTCTGTTACATCTAAATCCTCCTTTCTAAGCATCTCATCATCATCGGGAGGGACTGGAGCAGGAGCTAGAGCAAGAGCTGGAGGAGCTGGAGGAAATGCTAGCCAACATGTCCTGAATGCTCAAAAAATAAACTCTAGGATGAGCGGAGAGCTGTGTCATCATAGTGGACATGACACTCTTTAGTTGAGATGCATGGTCCTCAGCCAAAGATGCACGCTCCTGAGCCTGAGTGGTCTGCACCAAGACCTCATCAAGCTACTCCTGACTGACGATTCTGGAAGTATGTGAGGAGACGCTCGCCTCAGACCAATAGCTCATCGACGTATGTCCGGACCTACAACAAATTCTCCCAGAGTGCTCAGGTCTCAAGATCTGAAACAGATAGTCATGGGGGCTAGAGGTGTCTGGGCCATCGCACGCAAGCACATCTAACTACTCCTGTAATTACAAATTCAAACAAAATCTCATAAGAAATGCTATAATACTAATCATATTTTAGTTATTACTTACAAAAATCCTTCCAATTTTGACATTCATCGGCCTGCCCTTCTTATTCGTATGACTAGATCAGAAGATAGTGCTACAAGTGGGCATCACTCCCTCTCTCATCAGCTATAACAATCAATCAGCTTGTTAGAAATATATAAAAATAATAATTTAATATAAACTAAGGGTTAGAATTCATTACCTCTCTATGCACACGACTGGCCATAGACTCACAGTCTAGAGTGTGTGTACTCCTGAGCAACCTGGTTCTCCCAATTCTGATGGAAGGTAGCCTCAAAAATATTTAAATAACATAAATTAAAATCAAATATAATTGTTAGTATAATAAAAAATTTATAAGTTATAAATTAAATCTGAAATTCCTAGCTTTTTCAATGCCTGACCATCCCCTCCCACTGACTCAGGGGATGGTCCTAAATCCAAAGAACAAGCTCATCCTCAGTGTCTCTACGGTGCTCTATCCACCCTCTGTGGAGATTGATCTTATAATTTTGGTACAACTCTTCAATCTTCTGCAATCGGACATCTCGAGCCCACTCATGATCTGAAAAATCGTACATCCTCTGTACAAAATTATCAAAAGTCAGTTATGAAATTATTCTAATCAAACATAGTGTAAACTTATCACATGTATATATATAATTAAGATACACTTATTCAAATTTTCTTCCACACTCGGTCCTTGACACCAGCGTCCATCAATCACTAGTCTACGAGCAGTACGAAAATGATGTCGGACTGCCTCACAAGAACTCTGAAAAAAGATTGCATCTCTCACGTGGTCTCTCCTACTAGCCTCCCTTCCTGATCGTACTCCACTATGACTTGATGCTGGCGGTTCCACACATGCGGCATGTGTGTAGGACCATAAAATATCCTACTGGATGATGCACCTGCAATGAAAATACATTACGAATATATAAGAGTATGCAATAACTATATAAAAAATAAATAAATAAATAATTGACATAATGAAAACCTACTCTCACTAGGATCGTGAGATGTAGATGCCGGTGGAGCTTCATCAGTGGGTGGAGTATGTGCCAGAGATGTGGCTGTCAGTAAAGACTCAGATGTCAGTGGTGCCTGTGAAGCCAAAGCCGATGCAAAGGTGGATGGAGTATGCTCTGGCAGCGGCTTAGATACGGAGCTCCATGTAGCCGACCGAGGGGTGGGAGTGAAAGCTAGATGGTGTTTCAGTGCCATCGTGACCTGCAACGTTAATGAACATTAACCAATATAACATGTTGTTGAACAATAATATAAGTAAAGCAACAATAAATAAACAGTAACATTTATATCAAGATGTTGAACTCATCACCTAATGGCATCTACAATGTGGACATCACCATCGCTCCTGACAAATGTATCTGGGATCTCGACAACACCAAATAAATTTTATCCCAGAGGAATATTTTGTATGCATGGTCCAACATTGTCATCAATCTCGGTATCATCAAAAATATGCCTAGGCACCATCCTCACAACAACATCCCATTGAGGCTCCAAGAGATCACTAACATAGAAGACTTGACTAGCTTGGAAGACAAGTATATATGGTTCTTCAGTGTGGAGATAGCGTTGCATGTTGATGAGAGTAAAATCGCATTCATCAATTTTTATCCCTAACGAGATAAAGTGTCAAACTAATCGCATTTCACAAACGCAACCCTCTCTTTAGAATAGTAGTCCAAGATGACTATCTTTTCCATAATCTTATTAGTTTAAATTCTTCGTACGAGGCTATGAATCCTTCGAGTTGGCATAACACCCAGTGGTAGCGCTCAACATCACGCCATTATTTTGTTTTGCCATGTTTATGGACTGACTGTGAATATTGAACCTGTAGCCATAATGACGAGCTGTTTGTATTCACGCACGATATGATAGGTTCCATTGAAAGAGCACGCACTTCAGGGAGTGATAATCTCCACACTTAAGAAGATGACACTTAATTAGTAAATATGTTCAAATAAAGTGTATAAGGTAGAAATATGTACTCGCTTACATGATCTTTGAACCACTCAAGGAACTCTTTTTTGTGTATTTTCTCTTTTTTTTGCATACTTAGAGTACCGTATTTTACTCTTATATCCTCTTTGTGTTTGCTACATATATAAAGAATAAATTTAAATGTAATATGATATTTTCTTCTAAGTAATGAGAAATAAATAAGGCTAAATGACTGACCTTATGTATGGCTTAATGATATCACAATTGAATAGCACATAGCGCACTATCCCTTTCCTCAAGGCTTAAATCAGTGAGACAGTATGAAGTAAGAAGTCTATCTGACTGTGGAATAGACTCAAATATAGGCTCAATTGACTCATATTGATCATCATGATTCTTTATTGATCGGTTACGACGTGTCTCAAGCTTATTTAAGTATATGGTACAAAAATTTACATACTCTTGACCCAAATAACCTTCTGCTATGGATCTCTCCGGATGATTCATATTTCTTACATAAGATTTTAATATTTGAATATTTCTCTCGATAGGATACATTCATCGACAGAACACTGAGCCTCTAAGTGCAACTTCTCCTGCAAGGTACATTGTGAGATGCATCATAACTGTAAAAAATGATAGTAGAAATATCTTTTCCAGATCATATAATATAATTACTGCCCTTGCCTTCATTTTCTTCACGTCTTTCTTAAGTAACATCTTCGCATAAATATCTCTGTAGAAGTTGCAAAGATGAATAACAGCTATTCTCATATTTTTTTGCAATGATGAATAGCTATTGGGATCAACTCCTGCATCAATAGATGATAATCATGAGTCATCAATCCATCAAGTCTGACATCCTTACTATTCATATGCTTTGATATATTGCTTGAGTACCCATCTGGGACCTTTATGTTCTCCAACATACGAAAAAATATGGACCATTCGAAGGCATTTATAACATAGCATGCATGAGAGAGCCTCCACTGCTCTCCCCCTACCGGCTCTGGATGCAGTGATCTCCTAATACCCCATTTTTTCAAGTCAAATTGAAAATTCAAGTCATCCTTGGTCTTATCCTTGATGTTCAAGATCATTGCTAATAGGAGCTCGCACACGTTCTTTTCAATATGCATGACATCTAAGCAGTGGCGCAATAAGTTTGTCTCTCAATATAGCAAGTCAAAGAATATACTTTTTTTCTCCAATTAAAGTGTGTGTCATCTGCCTTTGATTGATGCTTCCTCTTTTTACCACCAATCAGATCATTTTTTTCAAATTCAACACTGAAGACTATCCAACTCTCTTAACACCTCACTTTCAGATATTCGGCTAGGTGCCTCACTTTCTTCAACAGTGCCATCGAAGGAGCATACATCTCTTCTGTATGGATGGTTTCGATAGAGAAAATATTGATGCCCTATAAAGCTAAAGCTCCTTCGATGTATTAAACTTTTTACCTGAATATTTTTGCCATAAATCGGACATGCTAGCTCACCTTTTGTGCTCCAACCCGATATTAGGGCATAAGCTGGAAAGTCGTTTATTGTCCACATAAGCACCGCACGCATGAAGATTGACTCATTCATCAAAGCATCAAAAAGTAGAACACCTTGAATGCTCCATAACTATTTCAGCTCGGCAATAAGAGGCTGCAAATAGACATCAATGTCATTATTTACCTCCATTGGTCCAGGGATGAGCACTGTCATGAAAGCGAAGGATTTTTTCATACACATCCATGGTGGGAGGTTGTAAACATAAGTAAATACTGGCCATATACTATGGTTGGTATTCATGTACTTGAACGGGTTGAAACCATCGCATGACAAGCCCAATCTCACATTGCGTATCTCTTGTGCGAAGTTAGGATGCATTTCATTAAACTTCTATCATGCCTCTCCATCGGCTAGATGCCTCAATGCATCATCTTTTTTCACCTCTCTTCATGCCATCTCATGTCCTTCGATGTCCTCGCCGACATAAATAACTTTTGTAGTCTCGATATCAAAGAAAAGTGCCACATCAACTTTTGAGGTACATGGGTTGATGTGCCGTCTTTATTCCGTTTCTATCTTGATACACCACACCTTCTGCACTCATTTCGGTTGGCATCCCCCTCCCGATAGAGCATGCAATCATTAGGGTATGCATGTATCTTGGTGTAAGTAAAGTCTAACTGTTCAATAATCTTCAATGCCTCATATTTATTCTTTAAAATTTGTGCATTATCTGGAAGAATATCCCTCAAAAGCCCTAGTATACAGTTCACTCCATTATTACTGAACCCATTGGAGTATTTCACATGATACAATCAGATTAAGAACTCAAACTTCACCATCTTTTCACATCCGAAATACAGTGGAACATTAACATCCTCCATCAACTTGTGGATCTTCTTCACATTCTCACTGTTTATCATTCCACCAACCATAGTATCAGATATGGACGTAGATGCATCGTCATTGTGGCCAACAAATGGAAAGATATCACAAACCATTGATTCCACTCTCTCATTATGTTGACTTCCTCCTTGCGGCCTGCACTCACCATGTTGATCCTAGCAAATTTCATAGCTAGGTTTAAAGCCATAAATAGTGAGGTGATCATTTACATCTTGACGAGGTAGCTAAGACCCATCCGTATACTTCTTACAAAGACATTGGATAAGTCCATGATCCTCAAATTTTTTTATAGCAAAATCAAGAAACTTTTAAAGTCTAGCCTCACATTCTGATGAGAGTCTACTCAACTTCATCCACCCATTATCTATTATAAAAATGATGATACTATAGTTAAATTATATGTGGAAATGAGACACAAGACAACAATATCAAGATAATTACTTATAAAATTAATTATAATTCTCAAACTATCCAAACTAGATAATCAATAGATCAATACCAATAATTCTCCCATCTGTATAAAAATATATAAATATTCGGATGCCATAGAATATGTACATTAATCAAAAGATGGGTCTATGGTTCTATGCATGGCCTAGAATCTACCGTAAAGTGGCACGACCTATAATCGCCAGCACGGTCCAGAACCTGACAGCCCAGAACCCACCGATATAGTTCAGAACCTGCCAACACAGCCCAGAACCATGGGTTCATTACATAAGCAAATAAAAAATATTATTTGCATTAAATATCTTTTTCAGATACCAATGTATTATAAACAAAAAATATTATCACCAACTAATAGGTAAAGATAGATCATATTCCATTCAGAATTGTAATAATTTGATAGGTTCATTATAGCAATCAAACGATATGCAACAGGGATCGAAAAAAATTTTGGTAACATTTTCTTTTAGTTCTCTCGTGTAGGAGGAACAAAAAAAATACTGTCTAAAATTTTTTTTGAACCCTCAGCATACTGTTTGATTATTGTAATTATCTATAAAATTATTTGTAATTTCTAAACTATGCAAATTGGACAATCAATTGATCATCGTATATAATTTTTCCATCTGTATAAAAATATATAAATATACGGATGTTGTAAATTATATACACTAATCAATTGATGGATCTATCATTATGCAATGCAACAAGCAAAAGCAACAGGGACTGAATAGTAACCCAGAAAATTTTATGCAATAAATTTCACAATAAGAATTATATTAATCGAAAGAAAAAGGGAGGCTCAAATTCACTATTTAATCATGCACTACAACATTACTTTCGATATCCGCTACAAGTAAACCAAATCGACTGTGAACGGTTGCCCGTTAAACAGCCGCAGGCCATCCAAGATCACCTTGCTATTCAAAATTATTAAAATATTTACAGAAGAAGAGAAAAAATAAAAAAAATATATCACTAAAATTATGTTAAGAATTAACTATTTTTCATCCAAAATCATCACAGCCTCTTTATAAAAAAAAATACTTTTCATAAAGTAGCATGGCCCAGAATCCGTCGGCATGGCTCAGAATTCGATGGTCCAAAATCCACTGGCACAGCCTAGAACCCACCGGCATAGCCTAAAACCCACTGGCCCGGCCCATAATCTGCTGGCACCACACAAAACTCGATGGCCCAGGATCCAACGGCATGGCCCACAGTCGCTGGCAAGGCCTAGAACCCGTCGATGGTGGTTTTCTTTAAATATTATTATGACATAATTATTATGACATAATTATTATTAAATATTATTATTATATAATTATAAATATAATTATAAAAATAATATATAAAAGGGAGACTTAGATTCACTATTTAATCATGCATTGCAACGTTACTTTCGGTATCCGCTATAAATAAACCAAATCGACTGCGAACGGTTGTTCGCTAAACAACTGCAGACCATCCAAGATCACATTACTGTTTGAAATTGTTAAAATATTTACAGAAGAAAAGAAAAAATAAGAGAGAAATATCACTAAAATCATGCTAAGAATTAATCATTTTTCATCTAAAATCATCACAGTCTCTTTATAAAAAAAAAAAAAAAACTTTTCATAAAGTGGCACGGCCCAGAACCCGATGGCCTAAAACTCGCCGGCATAGCCCAGAACCCGACGGCCTAGAACTCATTGGCATAGCCCAAAATCTGCTAGCACGGCCTAAAACTCGATGGCCTAGAATCTACCGGTCCAACCCAAAACCCACCGGCCCGATCTAGAACCCGACGATCTGAAACCCACCGGCACGGCCCAAAACCTACTGGCATGGCCCAAAACCTACTGGTACGGCCCAGAACCCACCAGCTCGGTCCAAAATCCGACGGCTTGGAATCCACTGGTATAGTCCAGAATCCACCGACATAGCCCAGAATTCGATGGCCCAGAACCCGACGGTACGGTCCACAGCCATTAAGAAGGCCCAAACCTGCTAACGGTGGTTTTTTTAAATATTATTATGATATAATTATTATGACATAATCATTATTAAAATTATTATGATATAATTATAAAAATAATATGATATGAAATGAAAAAAAAAATCATACCTGCAGCTGCGAGGAGGGGGGTCGCACAGAGCTGCGAGGGTCACCAGTAGCGACGCTAGAGAAAAGGGGGTGGCAGTAGGGTGCGACGCAGGGCCAAAGGTGACCAGGGCTAAGGGAGGCAGGGTGCGGGGCCAAAGAGGGCCGGTGGTGGGGCCGAGGGAAGAGGGAGGTGGGGTCGGGGAAGAGGAAGGTGGGGCTGGGAAAGGTTGGGGCTTAGGGAAGAGGGAGGCAAGGCTGGGGAAGAGGGAGGCAGGGCCGGGGAAGGCCAGAGCCAAGGAGCGGGGCTGGGGGAAGAGGGAAGCGGTGCCGGGGAAGAGGGAGGCCTGGCCGGGAGAGGCTGGGGAAAAGGAGGTGGGGCATGGGGTCGAGGGAGATCGGGGAAGAGGGAGCTGGCGGTGGTGCTAGAGGGAGGGGGCAGTGGTGGGGTGGGCCGACAGCAGAGAGGGTAGGGCTCGGGTAGAAAGGGAAGAGAGAGAGGAGTGAAATCAAAATGCCGGTGCGAAAAAAAGAAGAGGGGCCGGACTGAGAAAAAGACCTAACTTATGGTGGTGGTTTTAAAAACCACTATCATATGCTATGCATAACCACTGCCATACGTGACCTATGGCAGCAGTTATGCATAACCATTATAATAGTTTGAGTATAAATTTTATATTTTTATCTGAATATGATATAATTTTTAAATTTAAAGTATATCTTCATCATTTATTATCTAAGTAATTATCGTTAGAGTGTCGTCACAAAAGATCGTCTCATTTCGATGGCTCTAACTAAGTCGATCAATAAAATTTGATTTCGACGATCACGAATGATCGCATAATGATCTGATAGATAGAGACTACCGCAGATTCAAAAATTTACAATGATGATCTTGATGATATTTATAGCACACTATCAAAATTTTACTTCAATCGGACATAATTATCATGGTCAATTTAGCATGAGATGATTTTGACCGTTAAGTGAAAAAAGAGTGTTCAAAATACCAAACGACATCTGATTATGAGATAATTTTTTAGATAAATGATATTTATTATTATTTTAATTATTCATACGGTAGTGATCGTAAAATTCAAACCGCACGTATATGAACGATTCAAAATTATATGTCTCTTGATACTCATTCTTAAAGTCTTGAAGTAATTATATTTGTGCTTTTGTAAGATCTGCTTAACATGGATGGTTTCTGCAAATACGGTTTAAATTTTATGATCATCACCATATAAATAATTAAAATAGCAATAAAGATTATTTACTAAAAAATTATCTTATAATCGAACGTCGTTTAGTCTTTTCATCACTCATTTTTATTTAATAGTCGAAATCATCTCATATTAAATTGACCATGATAATGATGTCCGATTGAAGTAAAATTTTGATAGTATGCTACAAACATCACGGAGATCATCATTATAATTTTTCAAACCTATCAGTAATCTTTATCTACCATATCATCATGCGGTCGTTTGTGACTGTTGAAATCAAATTTTATTGATCGACATAGCTAGGACTATCGAATCGAGACGATCTTTTGTGGCCACACTCTAATGATAATTATTTAGATAATGAACAGTGAAGATAGATTTTAAATTTTAAAATTATATCATATTTAAAAAAAATATGAAAAAATATTTATATTGAGCCTATATAACAGCGATTGTAATAAATCGTTGCTATAATCAGTTATAGCAGCGGTTATTATTAATCACTGCCATAGGTTTGATCTATAGCAGTGATTACACCTAACCACTATCATAAATCAGAGATATGGCAACGGTTACTATAACCGCTGCCATATATTAAATTTATAGAAGTGGTTACACATAACCGCTACTATAGGTCCAACTTATGGTAGTGATTATTTATAACCGCTGTTATATCTTCAACCTATGGCCGCGGTTAGTCAACCACTGCAATATCTAAAACTTATTACAGTGGCTATTTTGTAACCACTGCAATAGGTCTAGACTATGGCTGTGGTTACTTTTAACCGCTGCCATAGGTTGCCTATGGTAGTGATTACTTATAATCACTGCAATATGTCCGACATATGGCAGCGGTTATGAATAACTACTGCTATACTTGATATGGTAGTAGTTTTTGAACTACTACCATAGTAAGCACTGCCATAAGCCTGTTATAGGGAAAGCTCTATATTGACAGATCATCAAGAAGGAAAAAGTGTCATAGTGGATAGATCACTTAGAAAAGAGAGACTCCAATTTATAAGGATGCCAAATAGGGTGCGCCCCTTCATTCACAGCCACACCGTGCCATGCATCCTAACCTTGAAATGCCGATCGATATGCTTGTTCCTGGAGTCACCAAGGAATGACCACTAGGGCATTTCAAGAACCATTTTCCTCAGAAAATGGTGCTTATTTTAATGGCACAGGGACTGTCAAACATCCTATGACCGCTTGTTTTGATTCTCAAGCACAACTATTGGCTTCCCCATTCTACATAGTTGACTTCGACAACTAAATAAAGGGGAACGATCTGTTTGACCTCTGAAAAGCCAAATTTATCTTTTGGTGAGTCAACAATTGAAGTCCCCATCTATTCGGTGAGAGTGCAAGTGAAACCCTCATCTATTCGGTGGGAGTACAAGTGAAGCCTCCACATCTTCGGTGGAGTGCAAATGAAGTCCCCACCTATTCGGTGGAAGTGCAAGCGAAGCTCCCATCTTTTTGATGGGAGTGCAAAAGAGCCCCCACCTCTTCGGTGGGAGTGCAAGCAAAGCTCCCATCTCTTCGATGGGAGTATAACTAAAGCCCTAATCTCTTCGATGGGAGTGCAAATGAAGCCCCCGCCTCTTCAGTGGGAGTACAAGTAAAGCTTCCACCTATTCGATAGGAGTGCAAGCGAAACTCCCATCTGTTCAGTGAGAGTGCAGATGAAGCCCCAATCTCTTCGATGGGAGTGCAAGTAAAGTCTCCACCTAATTGGTGAAAATGCAAGTGAAGCCCTCACCTATTCGGTGAGAGTGCAGGTCAAGCCCCAATATATTTGGTGGGAGTATAAAGAAAATCTTGACCTATTTGGTGGGAGTACAACTAAAGCCCCCATCTCTTCAGTGGAAGTGCAAATGAAGCCTTCACCTCTTCAGTGAGAGTGCAAGTAAAGCCCCCATCTCTTCGGTGGGAGTGCAAAGAAGACCCCTACTTATTCGATGGGAGTACAAGCGAAACCCCATCTCTTCGATAGGAGTGCAAATGAAGCCCCCACCTATTCGATAGGAGTGCAAGCGAAGGCTCCATCTTTTCGATGAAAGTGCAAAGGAAGCCCCCACCTTTTCGATGGGAGTGCAACTAAATTTCTATCTCTTTGATGGGAGTGCAAATGAAGCCCCCATATTTTCGATAGAGGTACAAATGAAGCCCCCACCACTTCAGTGGGAGTGCAAATAAAGCTACCTCCTATTCGGTAGGAGTGCAAGAGAAGCCTTCACCTATTCGATGGGAGTACAGATAAAATCTCTATCTCTTTGGTAGGAGTATAAGTAAAACCCCCATCTATTCGATGGAAGTACTGGTGAAGCCCCCACCTATACGGTGGGAGTGCAAAGAAAACCTTCACCTATTTGATGGGAGTGCAACTAAAGCCCCCACCTCTTTGATGCGAGTGCAAATGAAGCCCCCACCTATTCGATGGGAGTGCAAGCGCGGCCTCCACCTATTCGGTGGGAATATGACAAAGCCACTATGACATTATAAGTGCCTGTACTGTCAAAGATCTAAGCTTTGTTATTCACGTGTTTGTTGGGTTGTGATTGTATTACAAACTCTCCACATGCATCCCCACGTTTATCGGACAGTAAGACAGAAGCTACTCACTAGAGGATCATACCTTAGATCGTGCCAAGGTTCATTGCTCTCCTAACCCCAAGTGGTAATAACACTGGTTTCAAAGCCATCACTCATGAATCCAACCTCTGTGGAAGTCGCCAAACTCCTAATCCGGCTACTCCAGGCATCCCCCAACAGAAAATGCCTAGAACTACTCTAGTGAGGCTTAGAGGGAGGGAGCGAATAATCTAAACTAAGCCAGAGAACAAGCTCTAAAAGCGCCCGTAAGACCATTGCTAATAGAGTCAAAGTCAACGCTCATCCAAGGATAAAGCAAGACCAAACCTAAGCTTGAAATAAGATGATCTACGTGTTGTGATCCAGGTGGTGTGCCCAAGGCCCAGGGAACCAAGGCTAAGGCTAAGGTCCATCATTCATGAGGGCTTCATGGAGGCTCTAGGGCTAGTGGGGCCCTAGGTTGAAAGGCTGTGGGCCTTTCGGATTCTTGAGGTCTAGGTTATGTGAGCCTCAAGGGACCAACTCTTTATGGGCCAGGTCTGGGTCCAGGATAGGTGAGATTAGGTCGAGTCATGGGTATACATGGGCTTGGATTAACCTAATCTCCCATAGAGTTGGTCAAGGAAGTTTTGGGTTTGGGTTACTTGACCCTGTGTTTATATATACATGTACTGTGTATAGGTTTGATGAAGCCAAGAAAATACAGAACTCTTTCTCTCAAGTCTCTCTCTCTCTTCTCCCTCTCTCTCCAGCAATTCTCCATGCCCTAGGAGCAAGAAACCCTAGGGTTTCTTGCCGTCAGGTCCTAAAAAGGAAAGAAAAGCAAGGAGGCGCTAGCCCCTTCCCCCTTGCAGCCGCCAACCAGATTGCTCCCCTCCTCTCTTGCAGCCACCCAAGCATCAGGTCTAGGACTTGGAATCCCTTGAGAAGAGGTTGATACAAGTTTCTCTCAGATCTGAAGTTGATCTGAGGTCGTTTGAGGTGCGGGTGAGATCTCCATCAACAGATCTACAAGAAAGGCTGCAGCAGGACAGATCTGCAAGGTCTGTCTCCATCTATCTTCTTTCCTATCTAAAATACCTCGATTTGAGATCTACGAATTGGAAGACCTCGGTCCAGGCCTGATCTGGTTGGGTACCAGATCTTGAATTTTTTAGAGGTGATTTTAGAGGTATTCTTCATCTGGAATGAAAGGCTGACAAAGAAGACAGCAACCAGGCTGATTTCGTCAAGGGCCTTAGATCGAGTCCAGGAGTCTCCAGATCTATTTGTTGCTGGTTCCGCTGCACCCAAGGTCTGTGGGAGGAGCCGGGATCATGCTCCAACACTACGAGAATAGGTAAAGGCCTGGAGACCCTTCAAGAAGTCTGAAGGCCCTTACGATGGAAAGATTTTGGACAGACAGTATTCTCACCGATCCAACCTAACTAGCACAAAATAGCCAAATACAATCAAAAAATGAAATTGCAATAAATCAGACGTATGCAACATAAGTTCTACCATAGTTCAAATATTGTATTTATGATGATTACAAGGTAAAGCATCGCAGCAAAGGCGATTATACAGACGCAAAGAGAAATGAGAAAAGAAAAAATAAGAGTTGATATATGCTCTACTTTGTTATTAGTGTGATGGTTTCTCCACTCACTGTCAATGGAGTCCTTATCGATCCAATCGAAAAGTAGCATGGCACCGACAACAGTGGGTAAAGCCAGTACCAGTGGGCCATTGAGGGCCCCAGGGATGAGGTCTCCAGACAGTAAAGACCGCGGTGCACGCCGAAGAGCAATCATGCGGCCCGCTAGCCATCCCTTTTGGAAACACATGCTCTACATAAACATCATGAGAGACTATCATCGAAGCCATATCCGATCTGGATATGGCACTGGGACAGTCCCTCAAGGCGATGGATCTGCTCGTCCCACGAGTAAGATGGCTATTTCCAATACCTCCCAAGCTAAACTAAAGCTCATTAGGTGACTCTTCTTTCTTAGATGACAAGCAGCAAGCACAACTAGAAAGGATGGCTCCTTTGCTTACGGAGAATATTTTCATCATGCATCTATGACAAAAGGTGCCGCCCCACCGCTCTATAGCACTCGAGATGTGGAGCTCCTCTCAAATATTCTTTTCCTGTAAAGAAGGCTAAACTCAAGTATCTCACAATCACCTCTATTAATCAGCGTAATGTAACGACTGAGGGACAGTTACAAGCACCACCCTGGTTGATCCGCACTTAGCACAGATATATATGAAGCAGTCATATTGTCTTGTCTTACTTTTCCCAAGTCTTAAAGTGAGTACTCAACACAAATATGAAAACATAAACGTGTCCCAAAAAGTCATGAATAAAACCTTTAGCCAAAGTGGTACTCTATACTTTTGATTGATGCCTACGCAATTGTCTCGTGTCTAGTATCCAAATGCAGAGAAGAACATGTTGGCCAAATACTAAATTTTAATCAAAGTATACCCTTGCTGATTTTTTAGCATCCGATTAAAAAACAAGAACAAAATTGAAACTTTCATTAAGTTAAAAGATTGAGATCCATTCGAAATTTGACTGAAATGGAGCTACTGATCCTAATTAAATTATCACCGAACTCCACAAAGCCAGTCTCTGAGATGTAAATCTCCCTAAAGCTGAGTCTAGACAGATGTTACTGACCCGATCTGATTGGCAAAAATTGGACAAGTATTTTGGAGAAAAGAATTGCGAGAGACCAAATGAATATAGGGTAAGTCTCAAATAAAATATTTCATTTCGAAAGGATTACAGCAAATACAATCATATCCAAGAATGGACAAATGAAAATTTTGACTCCAGCCATAAAAAAAAAAATTCCTACGAGGTCGGAATCCTTTCTGGTGGACCTCTTGAACCAGGGGCAAGCATTATGGCCATGCTCTCTTGCTCTTCAGACCCGATCTCTAAAATGTCGAGAAGATTGATGTCTCCCTCAAGATAAAGCTCAAAGGCATGTGCCTTGTATTCTCCAAACCCAGCTCTGAAAGCTTGGTGAGATGTGCCAGCAACTCGAGCATCTACCTTTCTCTGAACAGCTTCGAGCAAAGCTACCCTGTTCTTAACCTTGCCTTCTGGTAACCTTCCTAGAAGCTTCACTCTTTGCAAGTTTAATCCGGAGCTCTGTCATCTTCGATCTCTATTTCACAATTATTTTTAGGAGATCGACGTTGGTCCGCTCAGATGAGATGAAATCGAATCAAAATTTAGCTGACAATCGTCGTTCTTTTTCCATTATCCGATCACAATCGACGAATGGAGTTACCTTCAAGCTGCCTTATTCGGACGATGAATCTCCATCGGGTCTTGCTTGCATCTTTAGTGATCGTATCTTTTTCTTCAACTAATTTGCACTTTCGGACAATTTAATCACATAGATTTTATCGAGAACCTTTGTGAACACGGCTCACTTCAGCCAAAAGGCCTTCACATTTCTTCATCATCATTAGCAGCTCTTGTTCAGCCTTGGCCGTGATCTTCTTTGCCCAGCAAGCACCTTCTGTAGTGCCTCGATCTGTGGCTGCAGTGGTAATGCCGACATTATGGTTGAGAAATCAATTCGTTGTCTACGACAGCTTGACTGAAAGAAGGAATCAAATATCAAAAGAAGTGATTTGCACAAAAAAAAAGGGGGTGATGCACATAAAAAGGAAGGAAGAGCTTTATTTTTCATTAATTTGAAAAGATGTTTACATTACTTTCAAGTTAAAGAAATACAAAGAAAGCTCTAAACTTTCCTAACCTTTGTCCGAACTCCAACAGGAGGCCCTGAAGCCCCTTTGGCCGGTTGCATTTTAGCTGGAGTTGGGGGTTCGGTGGGATCGTCACTTTGGGCTCCAACACCCCTTCAGCTCTGGAGGAAACGGATGATGGACCCCCTTCGATTTCTGCTTCCATCGTCGCTCCCAAAACATCAAGTCAAGATCAGGTAAGTACTCTACAACCTTCACTCGATTGTCCCTCTTTTCTGCAATGTATGCTTTGAGGCCGTAGTTCATTTTAATTTTGGAGGGCTCCACAGACTCCCGAAAGGCCTCCATGGCTCGTCATCCAGCTTCAGCGACCTGACTCTCCATCCTCTTCATGACCTCTAGGACTTCAG
This sequence comes from Elaeis guineensis, assembly GCF_000442705.2. NCBI lineage: Eukaryota > Viridiplantae > Streptophyta > Magnoliopsida > Arecales > Arecaceae > Elaeis > Elaeis guineensis. Next base: position 30,378,090 of record NC_025996.2, read on the forward strand.
CTTGAGCTGTTTGACACCTCTTCTTCTCCGCGGCCAAGTCAGCCTCAACCCATATCCTTCCTTCCTCTACCTTGGGTTTGCTTGCCTTTGTCCTCTTCAATTCCTCCCTCAGACTTTTAGCTGACTTGGCCTGAGCTTGGGCTTCAGCTTCAGTAGTCTCTAGCCTCCTTTGTGCCTCAGCAAGTTTCTGTTTTGCTTCTCTCGCCGAATTAATAAAGGCTGTAACATGATGCCCCAATTGGACCAATGAAATCAAGTCAGTCGAAATATGAAGAAAATAAAAAATTTCAGAGAAACTTACTCAGATGAAAGAAGACACAAATTCATTCTGTCGCATCCTAAGACTCTGCTGTTCGATCCTTGAAACATCGGACTCGTGCAACATCCCCTCCAAGGCCTTTCGAGCGGTCTTGTAATCCTCGATAGTGGCACTCTCAGGGATCCCGACTGAACACTCCCACTGATCTGTTGGGTCAGGAGAATGGGCTAATGTCCCCTCTCCTTGGGGGGTAGGAATGACCTCTGGACCAGGGGCAATGATCTCCAGAGCAGGTACTGGAGGAACTTCAGACGGAGGAAAGGGCACCGAAGATGCACTCCTAGTGCTCGCTCTGATGGGCTGCGGCTTCTTAATGGCCCCTATGATAATTGGAAGGGCCCCCTTTCTCTTTTGCTGCTGCATACCTCCCTTCCAAAGTACCTTGAGTTCTCACTAGGCATCCTCTTTTCAGAGTGCTTCGAGCTCTTTTGGTCTTATCCCTACATTGTCTCAGTTAGTAAATTAAAGACTAAATGAAAAAGAAAAAAAGATAGGGCCGACCAAACTGACCTCCGAGATTAGCTGAACTCAGACCAGTACGGAAAAGAACCTGTCCTGATAGCAGATCTTTCAAGAGAGGAATCATGTATTTCCGTAGTAGCACGGAGCTACGAAGGTCTCCCCTCCTAACTTTGACATCTAGAATATAGCATCCCTTGGCTGACCCCAGTTCGATAAAACTAGTGACTCAAGAGAAGGATCCGTAACAAAAAAAAATCACTCCTTCCACCCATGAACGGAGGAAGGAGCCCCCTTTATTAAGGTAGGGGCAACCTTTGGAGGAGAGACGTACCATCAGTCTGTAATACGCCTCTTCAGGATAAAGAAAGATCGGAAGAGAGGGATGGATGGGTGAACCCAAGGAACAAGCGACCATAAATCCAATGATAAAATGAAGGAATTTGAGACTAAAGAGCAAGGGGAAAGATTAAAAAAATGAAAAATTTCAACAATGAAAGGGCGCACAAGCAACCAGAGTTCGATCTGAAACAACTCTTCGTAGAGACCGATCCATTTGGCAGGAGGATTACCAATCCTACCACTCACCCTCGGATGTTCCAGTTCAAATAAAACCAGAATCCTGTACCGAGTTCAAATCAAATCCAAATCTTTTGGACTTAATATGGACCTAATGGTATCAGGCATGAATGTCGATTCCACCTCATGTCCAGCACCTTCCGCCTTAGTACTCCCCCCGATGCCAATGAATGGTCCGATGACCAACTCCCAATAGAGCCCTCGGTACCCGCTATCGCCAATCAAATAGGAAGATAAGGAGTCAAAGAAAAGGAAGGAGAATGAAGGGGGAACCATCGAAGAAGAAAGAAAATAGTGAGGAAAAGGGCAGGCCCACCTATTGTTCAGAAGGAAAGAATGAAAGGAAGAGAAGCGGCTACTGGAGAAGATGACCGGCGACCTGGAGAAATAGAAATGGAGAACCTCCGGGTGTGGTGCTCGAAGAGAAAAATTCAAAGTATTAGGAAGCAAAACTGGCACCCTATCCCTTTCCATAGCAATAAAGATCAAGCGCAGCCTCAAGCCTAAGACTCTCGAAAACCAATGGATAAAGAATGATTGGCACCTCCCCATTGGTCAGTGCTAATCGAGAAATGGCCCATAATGAGGAGTTTCCAAAATGAGGCATGCCGCCCTTCGAATCTCATGAAAATCGACTCTCTCTCTCCTCTCTAGCTATTAATAGCTAGACAATATAACGACCTCCCTTTCAAAAAAATGCCCTCTTGACTCCAAATGGGTGTATACCCTCTATCACCTCTTATACTCCCATCCTTCGAATTCTCTAAGCCTCAGACTTTAGAGTAGGGGACATATGTTGGGGGGTAATATGTTGGCCATTACAAGCTAATGGAAGTTGAGGTCTCTGACCTTGTTCAATGTGATGTACCCTGAGTATTGTCTGAATTTCATTGATGACTGGCCTAAAAGTTCGCCAACCAAATGTTCCAAAAGAATGCCTATAAGAGAAAAAGACTGAGATAATATTAAGATTATTGGAGGGAGGTATCCCACTATAGCCGAAGCTCGTCTTCGCCAACTACTTGGAGGAACCGATCTCCCTAGGGGTTCGACATCGCCTTGTCTGCTTCGATCTCCGCAGCAAATACATCACCAAGAGATATGAACCCTTGACCACCTACTTCGGAGAATGACTATGGATCAGACGAACAATCTCCGTCTAGAGCTCAAGTTGAGGAACACCAAATGATTCTCTATGTGGATCTGTCGGGCTCCATTATCCAGTCGCATCACTTCGCCTATCAGTCACATCACCATCCCTTCCACAGCTGCATGCCGAGAGAATTTATGGCCACTGTTAGAGACACTTAAACACCTCACATGGTCTCATGTGATGGGACACATCATAATGACCCCCTGTCCTCTCATTCTTGACTTTAATCCTCCCATTCTTGGAGAAGGGACCCTTGCCAAAATTACGGCACCAACCTCCAACTCGAGCATGAGTTTCGACATCTTACCGATCCATACGTTAGGCGATCTTCCCCAACATGGCACTCGAGTGCCAGGCATTGAGCTAAGGAAGGTCTGAATATCTTCAAAGATTTTGAGTCAATCTTTAGGCCTGATCAGTCTTTGGATCATACACTATTATAACTTATCGTATATCGAGAGGCTGACCTTTTCTCGGGCCCCGTGTAGTGGGCTAAACCGATCCTTAGGTCGCACCGAGCTCTGCTTGTCTGACCCTCTGTGTGGTGGGCTAAACCGACCCTTAGATCTTCTAGCCTTCTTCCTGATCATCGACCTTGGATGGTTCGCTCTGAGAGATCTTCTAGCCTTCTTCCTGAATGCTGACCTCTATCGCAGTCATCCAATGGATAGATTGGTCCGGACGAATCGATCGATCCCCCTGGCCAATAGCATCCGACGACGAGGACATTCATAAGTTCTTGGACTTCGACGTACTGGACAATGATCCTCTATCTAAAATTGGATCAAGATGCATCAATTATGATATTTGTCTACATGAGTCAAGTCAGGGTATATCTTTTTATGCCATTATCCCACTTGCAACCCATGCACTTGATAAACTCACGTCACCTGGCCTCTCCTGATTGACTACATGCAGCACAGCTTCACGTGATGGGATAGTCGGAATTACTTTTCGCCCCTCCTCGCTTGACTTTAGTTCCCCCCCATTAATGAAAGAGCAAAGAGGACTCTTGGAGAACATGCGAATAATGAGCCATCTAGGCATCAGGCTCGATATCAAAGGAAGCTCAGTTTTGGCATTATCCTTGGGGATTCTAAGGCGATCCTTACTCCTAACCGAACTTGGGCCCTTCATTATTATAACCTATCACTCTGTGGGTGACCCCTATCATACTAATCCTCCAAATAGGACCTCCTAAAAAGTCCTTCGATACCTATATTCCTACCCTTAAGTGGGTTCAAACCAACTGGCCGACCCTCCCTCCTAGCCGGCACTCTCCATCCAATAGTAAGGACCTCTTGGCCTCCAAACTTCGGCATCAAAGGAGGGATCGATTATCGGACAAAAGAATAGGCTCAAAGATTAATTATGATTCTTATCTAAACACGTCAAATCAAAATACAATACCGTCATTTCACCCACCATCTATATGTCTAGCAAGCCTATATCACATCACCTTCCTTGCCAACTATACACCGACTAAAGGTCCACTTACCAACTGATAAGATCCGTATAGTTTATCACGTCACCAATCTCCCTATAAGTAGAGGTAAAAAGGAGACCTTCAGGTATGCATGTGTGTGCCCATCATACTTGTATCCTTTTGTGATTTTCTCTCCTTCTCCTCTATTGCGCCGGATTTCTGACTTGATCATCGGAGGATTTTCATCGGAGTCAATTCCGATCGAAACTTATTTTGCAGGAATGCCGCTCCAATGGTCCCCAGCTTACTCCAGCTATATCCATACGCGGTCGGGAATCTTCCGCAATACAGTCATATCTAAGATTCTTGTACATGGATATATATACCAAGAACGTTCCATACTATAAGCTGCACATCAAGATGCATTTTCTGCAATGCTAATCGAGGCATCCAAAAATCACAAATTTCCTTCCCAATAATTTATTTTTATTCTGTCGAAATTATATTGTAGCCGTCTCAATGGTAATGGCAATTGACACATTCCAGCTCATTGCTGAAAACAGAGATCCTCGGAATCTTGTATTTGTAATTCTCTTTTAAGCAAACCTCTCCTTATTTTTCAATGATTTATCAATGACTTCGCCAACTGATTGATAATATGGAGAACTTGTTGCTTACCATCCTCACCCAAAAGAAATAATAAATATCGATTTTTTGTGATTGCTGCTAAACGCGGCAACTTGACCCTTACCAACCCTGTTTTGGACTTACTTTGGCTGCCACCTAACGCCCAGACCCCAGTCAGCGGCTTTTACTGATGGACGTCGTTGCTCTGTCCCACTGCATGCATGTAGTTCGGCAGTGGAGTCGCCCGGTAACAAAACTTTGGTTAGTATTGTCAACAATGCAGGCACGTCGGTCCGGAAACGAGGCCTGCCGACTAGAAAACCGGCGAATACCAGCACCCTTGGTTTAGAAAAAGCTTACAGAAAATCCGCGATCTAATCACCTACCAAGGCAGAAGATGGAGAAGGATAACGCTGGTCAATTACCACACTCTACTCGTTTCACATAAGGAATCAAGCTTTCGCCACGTAAGGCTTGCATGCCTTGGATATTTGTTCGTGCATGCAACTCTATAAATACCCATGCCGTCCTCGCCACTAACCCACAACTCATTCCTCACTTCTCGATCTCGTCTTAGTTAACAAGCATGGCTAAGACTAAGCTTGCTGCTCTTTCCTTCATAGTTTTGCTGAGTATCGGCCTCTCCGAGGCAGGCCGAGCGTTGATGTCTTCAGGTGGAAGTGGTGGTGGAGAAGGTGGCGGGGGAGGTGGTGGCTCTGGAAATGGCTCCGGTTCCGGGTATGGTTCCGGCTCTGGTTATGGCGAAGGAGGTGGATCCGGGGCTCATGGTGGTGGGTACGGAAGAGGTGGAGGCGGCGGGGGTGGAGGCGGTGAAGGGGGAGGCAGTGGCTCCGGTTATGGGTCGGGGAGCGGGTATGGTTCGGGCTCTGGGTATGGGGCCGGTGGTGCGCACGGTGGGGGTTATGGAAGTGGCGGAGGTGGTGAAGGGGTAGGCAGCGGCTCTGGCTATGGGTCAGGAAGCGGGTACGGGTCTGGCTCTGGATATGGCGCCGGTGGAGCGCATGGTGGAGGTTATGGAAGCGGTGGAGGTGGTGGAGGTGGCGGCGGCTCCGGTGGGGGAAATGGAAGTGGAAGTGGATCGGGCTACGGATCCGGCAGTGGCTCAGGGTACGGCCAGGGTGGTGGTGCCCATGGAGGTGGTTACGGAAGCGGTGGCGGTGGTGGCGGCGGCTCCGGCTCTGGGTCTGGCTATGGTTCTGGCTATGGGTCAGGGTACGGGAGTGGAGGTGGTGGACACCCTTAACTCCTGGATCTGCAACCGACCGCTTGAAGCCCCTCCTTGTCGTACTCCACGAACCGAGTCACTCAATCTTTCTTTCGTGTTTGTTTATTTTGGTTATAGATATTGCTGTAATAAAAAAATGGAGGGGCTTCGGTCTCTAAATTGAAAAATAACGGTTGTCAACGGCACAATAGTTTTCATCGCCAGATTTCTTTGCTATACTTTTACTGCTACCTCCTGGCAAAACAACTTGGAACTTTCATTCTTCCAAAACTTTGATGCGGTTCGCTGACGCAAAAGATACAAATTATTCCGCCGGTCTACTAGTTTTCCAGCAACTATAGAAGACATTTTTTATTTCCCACTACTAGTCAGTCGCTGTGAATATTTAGACAATTTTACGACTCAGTGGTTTGAGAGGAATAACAGGAACGTCTGCAGCTTCTCCATCTCCTACAGTTGTTATTTCACAATTAACTTCATATGAAAATTTTATATGCTGTTAGATAGATGTTACTTTGTGTGCGAATAAAGGAACGGAAAATTTTATATGCTGTTAGATAGATGTTACTTGGTGTGCAAATAAAGGAACGGTGCACTTGGTGTCTTCTTCCAGCTCAAGAGATGATGGGTATGACAGTAGCAGTGATCAATCAGAGGAATCTTGTATGATATCTGGAAGCCACCAGTCAACATTGGATAGGTTACATGCATGGGAGAAGAAATTATATGAGGAAGTGAAGGTAATAATTGTGTTTTTCATGAACAAACTCTGGTGAAAAACAAAGAGTCAAGTACATTTGTGGAATTTGTATGGCATATAGCTTCATGTCCTCCTATTGGCAGGCTGGAGAGCGTACGAGAATAGCATATGAGAAGAAATACCTGCAACTAAGGAACCAGGACGTGAATTGGGAGGAACCTTCGTCTGTTTATAAGACAAGAGCAGCAATAAGAGATCTTCACACCCGGTTAGAGGTTTCTATACATTCAGTTGAGTCAGTGTCGAAAAGAATTGAAACTTTAAGAGATGAGGAGTTGCACCCACAGCTTATGGAGTTGATACGAGGGTATGTCTCTATATTCTTGCGTCATCTGTTGAGTGCATAGTTTGGCAAAACTCATACACTTAATTAAACTACAAATAACCTATAATTTATGCTGTTTGGACTAAATATTAAGTGTTAAAAAAGGTAGCATTTGCCATTTAACTTAAAACAAGCAAGTATTACTTGGACTACAATTCTTAATGTGCATGAACTTGCCTTAAGCTTATGTAGAGCATATCACCAGAGTCTGGTATGATGATCCAATATCATGCTGAAAAGAATGATGCTATGCATGTAGATAACAAATCAGCAAGCTCTACAGAAATTGTCAATTGGGCATAAGTGGTTACAATCCTATTCAGCAAAATAAGAAAACAAATTAAGAAGGTGACAATTATTGTCATTTCATACAGTACAAGGATTATTCATTTTTCTTTCTTTAAGTTTGCACTTGGTATTGAGGTGATCTTTATTACATCTTAAGTATCATTGCATGCCAACTCAAATATGTCTGTTAAGGTTGTTAGAAACCTTATTATATGATTCATTGTTTTAAACATGCACTTGAGATATTAGGTCAACTAGGTTTTCATGCTTTCTAGTAATCATGCTTGAGATTCTTAGTAGAATATATTCATTTCCATGAGTCTTCGACTTCTATTCTTTTAGGAAAAGTTCATGGTATCCATAGAGTCACAGAGTTGCTTATTTTCTAATTTACTGAGCACTTCCCTTTCCTGCCTCATGCAGTAATAGCCACATGTTATATAAAATATATGATACAGTAAGATGACCATTGCCACAAATGTTTGAATTGTTGAATCCTTCCAACCAATCATTCCTACAAAAAATTTACCTCCTTGTCCGACACAAAGCATTTGAAATTCATGTTATCATGCATGCTCCTTTTCTTCTACGACCCTCTTGATTCTGATCCAAGCCCATTTACTTATTGCAAATGCGGCACTCTTTGAAGATAACGATCAAAGGAGCAAAGGCGGAGTTCAAAAACACTCAAAAATTATTTAGGGTTAAAAATATTCTGCATTAGAAAAGTAGCAGGAGGTCATAGCTGTATAAAAATGAGCAGCTTTCATACAAGAACCTTTTTGGATTGAGATCTAAAATGACAAAACAAAGTACTCAGTAAAGAATAGGCTGAATAGCAATAAGTAATATCAACTTTGAAGTTTATGAGGATCCAGCGGTAATGCTTAAAATAAGATTATAAAAATTTTTAAAATGTTATCTAGATAGGGGAATTATGGACTAACCTGTCTTACATTCACTATATGCACCGGAATCAAGGTTAACATGAATGAAAATGACCAACATAATTAGAAGGATTTGCCAGGAGAATAATTTTTGAAGGAAAAATGAGGAAAATTTTATATAGAATTAAAAAAAATTTAAAAGATAGATAGGGGAATTGTTTGATAGAATCGGATAACAGTCAAGAGGCTGCTTTAGAAAAAAAACCACCTAGAAAGGTGTTATGGCCACTTGGAAACTAATGGGAGTATTACAAGTTGCAGGAGGATGAGGTTTGGTTTAACTGACTCATTTATCAAATGAAATCCGGAACATATGAACATAAGAACATAAGAATATCAAATGTGGCAGAACGGTGCACTTGCTGGATCTTCATTCCTTTTGTTTTTTCCTTCACTTTTTTGAAGTACAGTGTGTTGGTTCATTTAAAGTTTGTGTGTTCCAGGTGGCTTTGGGTTGGTTACTCTTTGTATGTAATTTCTCATACTCCCGTAATCATTTCAGTTTTCTTAATGCATAGCCGCTGGCTCCCCAGTTTACGGGGGAAAAAAAAAGCATTCCATGTGTTGCAGCCAATCTCCGGCAAGGTGGTCAGCCAATCTCTGGTGAGATGGTCGGCCTCCCGATGAGGACTTTCGGATGATCTCAGCCATCTGATGAGATCGGCTTTTTAATAAGATCGGCTTAGTGAGGATCTACCCCAACACCATGCCCATCTGCTTACACAGGTACACCTAATTAATTAAGTCTAGTTTGCAGAGCAGTGGATGAATATATACAGCCTAAGATTCGTGTACGTGGACATATACACTAAGAAACATTCCATACCATGAGCCGCACATCAAGGTGCATTTTCTGCAACGCTAATTGATGCACCCAAAAATCACAAATTTCCTTCCTAATAATTTACTTTATTCTGTCGAAATTATATTGTAGCCGTCTCATTGGTAATGGCAATTGACACATTCCAGCTCATTGCTGAAAATAGAGCTCCTCGGAATCTTGCTTTTGTAATTCTCTTTTAAGCAAACCTATCCTTATTTTTCAATGATTTATCAATGAATTTGCCAACTGATTGATAATTTGGAGAACTTGTTGCTTACCATCCTCAACCAAAAGAAATAATAAATATCGATTTTTTGATTGATTGTTACTAAACGCGGCAACTTGACCCATAGCAACCCTGTTTTGGACTTCATTTGGCTGCCACCTAACGCGCAGACCCCAGTCCGCGGCTTTTACTGATGCCTGATGGAGGTCATTGCTCTGTCCCACTGCATGCATGTAGTTCGGCAGTGGAGTCGCCCGGTAACAAAACTTTGGTTAATATTGTCAACAATGCAGGCACGTCGGTCCGGAAACAAGGCCTGCCGACTAAAAAACCGGAGAATACCAGCACCTTGGTTTAGAAAAAGCTTGCAGAAATACCGCGATCTAATCACCTACCAAGGCAGAAGCTATATAGAGAAGAATAACGCTGGTCAATTACCACAGTCTACTCCTCTCACATAAGGAACCAAGCTATCGCCACGTAAGGCTCGCAAAACTTAGGTTCATTCATGCATGCAACTCTATAAATACCCATACCGTCCTCGCCACTAACCCACAACTCATTCCTCACTTCTCGATCTCGTCTTAGTTAACAAGCATGGCTAAGACTAAGCTTGCTGCTCTTTCCTTCATAGTTTTGCTGAGTATCGGCCTCTCCGAGGCAGGCCGAGCGTTGATGTCTTCAGGTGGAAGTGGTGGTGGAGAAGGTGGCGGGGGAGGTGGTGGCTCTGGAAATGGCTCCGGTTCCGGGTATGGTTCCGGCTCTGGTTATGGCGAAGGAGGTGGATCCGGGGCTCATGGTGGTGGGTACGGAAGAGGTGGAGGCGGCGGGGGTGGAGGCGGTGAAGGGGGAGGCAGTGGCTCCGGTTATGGGTCGGGGAGCGGGTATGGTTCGGGCTCTGGGTATGGGGCCGGTGGTGCGCACGGTGGGGGTTATGGAAGTGGCGGAGGTGGCGGAGGTGGTGAAGGGGGAGGCAGCGGCTCTGGCTATGGGTCAGGAAGCGGGTACGGGTCTGGCTCTGGATATGGCGCCGGTGGAGCGCATGGTGGAGGTTATGGAAGCGGTGGAGGTGGTGGAGGTGGCGGCGGCTCCGGTGGGGGAAATGGAAGTGGAAGTGGATCGGGCTACGGATCCGGCAGTGGCTCAGGGTACGGCCAGGGTGGTGGTGCCCAAGGAGGTGGTTACGGAAGCGGTGGCGGTGGTGGCGGCGGCTCGGGCTCTGGGTCTGGCTATGGTTCTGGCTATGGGTCAGGGTACGGGAGTGGAGGTGGTGGACACCCTTAACTCCTGGATCTGCAACCGACCGCTTGAAGCCCCTCCTTGTCGTACTCCACGAACCGAGTCACTCAATCTTTCTTTCGTGTTTGTTTATTTTGGTTATAGATACTGCTGTAATAAAAAAATGGAGGGGCTTCGGTCTCTAAGTTGAAAAATAACGGTTGTCAACGGCACAATAGTTTCCATCGCCAGATTTCTTTGCTATACTTTTACTGCTACCTCCTGGCAAAACAACTTGGAACTTTCATTCTTCCAAAACTTTGATGCGGTTCGCTGACGCAAAAGATACAAATTATTCCGCCGGTCTACTAGTTTTACAGCAACTATAGAAGACATTTTTTATTTCCCACTGCTAGTCAGTCGCTGTGAATATTTAGACAATTTTACGACTCAGTGGTTTGAGAGGAATAACAGGAACGTCTGCAGCTTCTCCATCTCCTACAGTTGTTATTTCACAATTCCCTTCATATGAAGATTTTATGTGCTGTTAGATAGATGTTACTTGGTGTGCGAATAAAGGAACGGTGCACTTGGTGCCTATATGTTCAAATTCTGAGTAGAAGGTTCTTGTAGTATTTCCCATATGCCTTATGTGAAGATGCTGTCAAAGCATCCTTCTTCTAGCTGTGCCTTTTTCCGGAAAAATTATTAGGCAGACTTGTTAAACTATAGGCAAAAATTTTTTATTAGCTTTGATTGGCTTCTTTTCATCTAACAATCAATGGTGATCAATCATAATTAACAATCAGTGAAGCATCAGGTGATGTGTGGAGTTTTTATTGGCTTTACTTACGATAGAATATGTCTACTAAATAATCTCTCCCTTTTTAGTGATCTGTAACTGATTGTGAAGGCTCTTTTAAATGCATGGTCATTGGCTCTACGTCACGCATCATCTATCTTGGAAGATTTTCATAATTTGCATCTTTTTTTTTCATCTAATCTCTCACATTGATAGAAAACAAAGTTCTATTACACATTCGCTGGTCATATTTCCCATAAATCATAATTTTTTTAGATCATGGGATTACATTCCTGAATTTTTTTCATTGCTATAAGTTTATTGTAACAAAATTTTTCAGCAATGAATTGCGTAGGTGCTTTTAACAAAAAAAAGAAAAAAAAAAAAAACAAAGAGAAAATGTTCTATGTGAAGGTTCACGATGATAAATGGCCATCAAAGTTCACCATGATCAAAAAAAAAATTTCGATTGAAACTGGTCCTTGGCTGAGCTGATGGACCCGTCCAACCATAAAAAAATACGGCCAACCATAGAGAAATAAAAAGGAGGAGGGAAAAAGGAGATGGTGCGTCTCTTTCTTCATGTTGTTTGTGCTTGGACGTGTCCGCTAGCTCAGCCATAGACCTGGTTCAACTAAAAATCTGGTGATCATAGGTTATGTATGCATCATGAGAAGTATCGCTATACCATTATGATCATGGACACATTACTTTTCTTGAAGACTGTGACTAGATAGTATTGCTATACCATTATCGCTCCCTTAAACTATAGAATCGAATATGTCGTGGAAAAACAGAATGTCAAAACTATTTCATCATAGATTTCACAAAGATATATAACTATCGCTTATGGCATTAAATGGGATCCAATCTAAGCTTTACTTTGTTCCGTTCAATAAAGAGATCGATGTTGGATGACCCATTTGTGATCAGAACCTCCTAACCTGCTTAAAGTAGGTTGGTTGCAATTTGGATCATAAATTGCCACCTCTATATGATTTTTACCTCGAATTACTAGCGTTTTATGTCCCTGCCCCTTGGTTTTAATGACCTCTTTACACATTTGATCCCAAATCCATGTCTATATGCATAGAAATAGGGATAACTATGAAAAAAGTTTATCATGTTGTGCAGGATCCGATACCACATATTGCATCAACAAGAAAAAAGAAACATAATATAAATACGTAGATCGACTTCAAGCCTATCTCTACGGGGCATGCAAGCTTTATTATGAGGGAATAAAATACAACAATAAAAGAAGAACTCACCACTCAACTCTTGTAAAAGTCTTTCAACAAGAAATAATAAATCTTCATAAAAGCTCTTTGAAATTTTTCTTAAAATTTTTTTACACCTTTAGGACATCATCAGCTACCCAACGCAACAAACAGCTCGTCAATTGGAGCTATATACGCTCCAGAATCTCTAAAATAGTGTTATACTAGGAATATTGAGTTCAAATCAATCCTAAAACCATCTATGGCCGTTCGATCATGATCGACTCATACCAGAATTGTCCGATCGTGCACTACAGCCTTAGATCAAGTCTGATCATGCCCGGATTGAGTTCCAACCATTCGATCGTGATCGCATGCGATCTAATCTGTCGGATTACACACAAACGCCTCTGGATCTCGCGTAAACCGCGTGATCGGTCCACACAACCCCCATGGACCACCTAGCATCTTGTGGTCCACGATGGACCGCGATAGGGCACCGGGCCTGGGCGTTCGCGTGCTCGCTGGGCCGGCCCGCACGTTCGTACGTGCGTTTGCATGCATTTATCGGACCTGACTGCACCGCTGCCGGCTTCACCGCCTCGTGAGCTGTACCATCTTCTCCGGGCCTTTTTTTCACGTATATCTTCATCATTTGAACTCCGTTGGAGTTGTTCTTGGCTCGTTGGACTTTTTTCGTCGTCCTGACTCTCGCTGTGGGCTTCATATGAATCGAATTTCGAGGCGTCAAATCTTAACATATCATAATTAATTATAAAATACATGTCTAATTGTATGCACAGAACTATTCTTTGAAAAAGAAATAGAAAAATTGCACAAGGTATCAAGCAGAAAATGGCCAGCATGGACAGTTTAATAATGACCACTCGTACAGGAAGAGCTGGATACGAGTCACAAAGCAAATTGTGGTCATCAAATTATGTAATTTTATTACAAACTTCTTTTGCAAACATCTCTACTGGATGGAGAACAATGCATTATGTGCCATAGTGCACTTAACCTGCAAGAAGCAAGGCAATGCTTATGCTTACTAATTTACTATACTGGAGGTACTTGGGGTGCTGCATTAATTGCCTATCAAAACCATGGAAGAGTGCTGTTTAGCTGGCTGATTTTTCATCACTTGTCGATACGCTGACCCGGACGGATGCTGCTGATTTGCTCTCTAAGATCCTAGTTGGAGAGGCCGCCGTAAAATTCCTGGTTTTTTAGAATCAACATGGAAACCAAGCCCCGAAATGCTTGAGGGGCGTCCTGTTTTAGACTGACACTTGTGTAGACCTGGTAAGTGTGACATCTAGTTCAAAGTTTTTCAGTGATTCCTCCCACCGTTCTATGGCTAATATCCGCAAGTAGTTCTGCGGCAGTCTAAACCATCCGGCTCTTGACCTATTAAACAAAGGTGGTCACTCAATTTATCAATAATTTTAGGCACGTAAGTCCACACGGGGCCTGCCCACTGAAAACCATGGCCAGCTTGTTCTGGCGACTGCTTGGAGTAGACCCACCAGACAATCTTATCCCAAAGAAAAGCTATGGAAAAAATCCAAGCAACGTTGGTCAAATAAAACACTCTATTTCTCCCTTCTCTCGTTTCAAACAATAAACTTTATCCTCGCTGCATAAATAAAGTAATTTAGGAGCTGGGACGCTTGCATGTTTGGAGAGTCGTGCATCCAACTCTATAAATACCTTGGTGGTCTTCTCCTTTGGCAAACAACTAGTTGTACCTCCTCTCCTTTAGCAACTATGGCTCGAACGAAGCTTGTTGCTCTTTCCTTCATAGTGTTGTTAAGCATTAGCCTCACTGAGGCAAGCCGATCGCTGACATCTGCTGGTGGAGGAGGTGGTGGTGGCGGCGGCGGAGGAGGTGGTGGCTCTGGGAACGGCTCCGGATCTGGCTATGGTTCCGGATCTGGTTATGGTGAAGGAGGTGGATCAGGATCCAGTGGTGGAGGGTATGGAAGGGGCGGCGGTGGTGGCGGTGGAGGAGGAGAAGGGGGAGGGAGCGGTTCTGGCTATGGGTCAGGGAGTGGATATGGCTCCGGATACGGGTCTGGAGGAGCACATGGTGGAGGGTATGGAAGCGGCGGAGGTGGTGGCGGTGGCGGCGGCTCAGGCTCAGGATCGGGCTCCGGGTCTGGCTATGGTTCAGGCTACGGGTCTGGATATGGGAGTGGGGGTGGGGGGCACCCATAATGCATAGACCTACAACCACCGAAGCCCAGCATGCATGCATGCTAGATTACGTGCATCGCTCTCTGTCTGCTTTCTATACCGTAGTTATGTGTATGTAGTAGTGAATAAAATAAAAGGGCTTCTGGATCTCGATATTTGCCATGCTGAATAAAAGGAAAATTATGGATGTTATTTCCCAACTATCATGTCCTCTTCGAGAACTCAGCATTTTTTTTTTTTTTGAGAGAGAGAAACAGAGAGAGATTGTTTTTTTCTTAATTAATGAAACTTGAGAGATCCAACATAGTTTCCATGACCTGAGATAATCTGAATTTGATAGGCCATAATCCAATCGATTAAAAATCTCTAGATATTTATAAGTAACTTATTTGATATTTTATGAAAATCCAACGTCACTAGCCATATAATACCAAAACTACCCTCATACATTCTACAAACATACATTTATTAATCATATAAAATATATTATAATAAAATATTAATATATTTCTTAATATATTTATTATTGACATATTCTATAAAAATATATTTATTAGTCTTTTAAATTATTAATCATGTAAAAATATATTAATTATTATTATAGAATTAATATTTAAATTATATTTATAGTATATTATTTATTAATACTGATATTTATTTTGATTAGAAAAATAAGGCAAATAGAAGTAATATATTAAATAATTTTATTATATAAATATATATAAACTACAATAAGATATTTTCACTCTAATTAAAAATTATAATTGAATCATAATATGACAATAGTATGATTAATAATATACTTTAATCTAATATATATTTTAAATATAATATATAATATCAGAGATATATATATATATAATATTAACATAATATATTAACGTTATATTGATATGTCAATCTTTTTTGTAGACTGAGAGTTATTTTTATTCTCAAATTTAAGTCTATGATCACTGTCCTGAGATAATCTTGAATTCCCAACCTTAATAAGATATTTTCACTCTAATTAAAAATTATTATTGAATCATAATATGATAATAATATGATTAATAATATACTATAGTCTAATATATATTATAAATATAATATATAATATTAGATATATATATATATATATGTGTTGCGGCCAATCCCCTCGTCGCCTGGTCGCCGGGAACGAGCGCTTGCAAAAGAAAGTCCGCACTGATCGGAGGCGGCTCTGGCGAGGACCCTCCGACGGTCAAGTCAGAGAGGAGACTAGGCAACAGTGAGAAGAAAATAAGGAGCTCAACGAGAGAGGAAAAGAGAGAGAGAGAGGGAGCAAGCCTGAGAGTTTTCGAAAAGACCCCTAGCACTGTTGCCTTCCCCGATATATATAGTGGAGCGTGGTATGGCACCGTCATTAATGGCATGGATAATTGAAGAATTATCAATTCACTGGAGATTGTCAGAGTCGCCGTAAATGTGTCAAATCGTCGTGGGGCTGTCAAATCGCTAGGGTTGACTCATACCCTAGGTGGGATAATACCCCTAGGCGACAGTGCTGCATGCTGTTGTCAGGACCGACAGTCGCTAGCAGTAGTACGATGATTGGAGGAGTCGACCGACCTTGGGTCGGTGGCCAGCTGAGGGGCGTCGGGTGGAGATTCGGACCCCTCCGACGGTCAGTCGGGCACGTCGCGGGAGTCGGACATCGGACCTCCTGGTGCAGTCAGTCGGGAGGACGGAAAGGGTCTGGTTGACCGACATATCCTCGGTCGGTCGGCAGCCGTTGATCGGTCGGTAACGGCACCCGACGATCGATCGGTCGGTCGGTCGGTCGTGTATGCCCGATTATAAGTCGGCATGAGCGGGGTCGGTCGGTATTCCCCAACAGTCGGCCCCCTCCACTCCTGAGTCGGACGGCGCATTGACCGATGTCTTCGTTTGGACAGTAGCGTCGGGCAAAAAGGAGTGGATCCTCTGTGTATCAAGTTCCGACCGTACCGTGGGTTGATAGGATGTCAGGCGTCTCATGAATGCCGGACGATTCGCTGGCGTCAGATGTCCAGTCGGTGTCAGACGTCTCATCGGTGTTAGATGTCCTGTCCCGTCTGCGTCAGACGTCCTATCAGTGCCAGGCATCCCGTCGACGCCAGGTGTCTCATCGGTGTCGGACGTCCTGTCGGTGTCAGACGTCTCGTCCCATCGGGAAGGAAAACCATCGTTCCCGTCGCCCCTTCGGGGATACGAAACGTCACGGCCTCTGTGCCACGTGGCATGTGGCCATTGGGACGGGTCCGTTGGAGCAGATTGAGGTGACGTGGCTCGATCTGAAGATGGGTGCGTCGAACCGTCGGACCGACGGACGGCCCGGATGATGCCACGTGGCGAGATCTGGAGACTCCTCGTTGGTCGTGCCTTCATCTCGACCGTCGGAGGGTACTATATATACAGGGTCGCCCATATTCAGTTTTTACCCCCCCCCCCCACTTTGCTGTCGAAACTCTGCGCGCGTAGTTCCAGGTACTCCATCTTCCTTTCTTTCAGATTTTCTTCTAAGGGCCTTCCCCATCTTCACCGTCTCCCTCCCTGCCTTCTTCTTCATTTCCTTGTCCTTTGTTCCAGTCCATGGCTAGAACATCTCCACGAGGCAGTCGGTCGGGAGAGCCGACTGACGACCCTCGATCGACCCTGGAGGTGGAGATTTCTTCACTATCGGGGTCGAACGTTGATCGGCTCTGGGAGCAATATTGCATCCCGGAGCAGTTTCGGCTATTCGCCCCTGGTGCCAACGGTCGGGTTAACAGCCCGCCTGAGGGCCAGGTGGCCTTCTACGTGGAGGACCTCCGGGCCGGCCTTCGCTTTCCGGTTTCGGAGTTCGTCCGAAACGTGCTAGACTATTACGGGCTGTGTCCGGCGCAACTCGCGTTGAACTCAGTTCGGCTAATAGTCAGTTTTGCTCTTCTGTATCGGCTTTTGCCGACTGATCCTCGGATCTTCCTCTTCTGAGCTTTCTTCATCCTCCGACCCCACCTTAAAGTCCGAGGGTGGTGGTACTTCAATCCTCGAAAGGGACTCTCTTTCATTACTGGTCTTCCGTCGTCTATTCACGGATGGAAGAACCAGTTCTTCTTCGCATCCTCTTCCACTCCTTGGGAGTTCCCTGTCCGTTGGGGGAATCCCCGAACCGAGCCGAACGAGAACAGTCGGGTGGAAACTGAGGACCGAAAAGACTTCCATCAGCTGAAAGACATCTCGATGCCGAAGCAGAGGGAGCTCGTCACCGAGCAGGCCCTGTACGACGCCAGCCTCAGCCCGGTCCCTCGCTTAGGTCGGTCTTTCATTTTTCTTCCCCTTTTTCTTCTTTTTGTTTTTTCTTTATGGTGCTGACCGTCTGTCGTTGTTTGCAGATATGCCATCGAGATCAAGACTGACGGCAGCCGACGTACGTCAGTACGCCGTTCGAAAGAGGCCGGCACAAGGGGCCGGGCCGTCGCGGCCTCCCAAGAGGCCCCACGTAGCTCCGCCGAGCGAATCGACCGGGTCAGGGGCGGAGCCCGTCATCGCACTGTCGGTGCCGACAGTGCTCGTCGAAGTCCCGTCCGAGGGACTGTCGGGCGAGGGCGCCGCCTCGCCCGAAAGAAGGGCGGCCGACGAGTCGGTCGATGGCGCACCGGCCGCTCAGCCGATAGAGGAGGATTGGGAGGAGGCACACGAGCCCGAGTGACCTGCGCCTGCTGCTGCCGCACTGTCGGTCGAGACTCGGTCGGGCTCAAGTTTGCCGTCCACCTCCGACGTTAGGGCCTGGGCGTCCGGTCGAGGGAAGGCCCCTATGGCGTCGGGCGATGAAGGATGGTCGGCCGGCGGTGGAGGATCGACCGACTTCCCACTCCCCGAAGGTGCATCGGGCTTGGCCAACCATGACTTGGCCAGGAGGCTGTGCCAGGTACTCCTTCTTCCCGCCGACATCGAGGCGATGAAGAACCAGCGTGTCTCCGACATGCTGTCTTCGTTCTACCCGATGATGATCCGGGTAAGTTCCTCTCTCCTTCGTTTTCAATATTGTTTCCGTGAGTCCGGTCTCCTGATGGTCGGTTTTGCTTTTTGTAGCTGGTCTACAATATATCCGAGCTAGAGGCCGGATACCGGAAGTTCGGCGACATGCGCGCGGCTTGGAGAGACAAGATCGCGGCCATTGAAGCCGACAAGGTCGTCCTAGTCGACCAGCTGCAACAGTCGGTCGAACGGGAGGGCCGACTTGAGGGGGAGGTCTCCCGGCTCACGGAGGAGGTCTCCCGACTCAAGGGCACCTTGGCGACATCGGAGTCAGAGCTGCAGTCGACCCGGGACGATGCGAAGAAGATGTCCCAGACCGTCCGTCGGCTTCGGCACGAGCGGGACAGCTTCGCCAAGGAGCTGGAGGCCGACCGCGAGCAGCTCCGAGTAAGCCTCGAAAATCTTGCTAAGGCCGAAGAAGGCATGTCCGTTGCCCAGGCCGATGCGGACATCGCGAGGGCAGAAGCAGAGTCGGCGAAGGAGGCCATGGGTCGGGCCGTCGAAGACTTCCGTGACTCAGAAGAGTACCGAGAAGAGCTTCTGGAGAGCGACTTCCTTTCGTATTGGGTCGGGTACGAGGATGCTCGGGAAGCCGTTCGAAGCCTGTACCCGGAGCTTGATCTCAGCAGCATTGTTCTGTCAGAGTCGGAGGCCCCAACTGCGGAGGAAATGGCCGACCCAGCATCAGAAGGCCTCACCACCAGGGCGAAAGCCGAAGAAGACGCAGAGCAAGCCACCAAAGATCAAGCGGCCCCGACTGTTGAAGCCAGAGCGGGTTCGCCGACCGTCCCCGGCCGTCATCTAGTGGAAGAGGCCGACTCTGAGGATTAGTCGGTTTTTTATTTTTGTTTTTGCTTCGGCCGGTCATACTTGTAGTCGGGCTTCGGCCCAGTTTGTAAACTTGTCTTGATCTTTAATAAAATCAGAGTCAAAGTTTTGGACTTAAACTTTTTTCTTCCGCACGTCTTTCTTTTTTCATGTGTCGTGGAATGCATTTGAACACGTAAGTCGCTAACCCATATAGATCAGTTAGGATGTTCGGTAATTCTTGCCGCCACGAAGGTAGAACAAGTTCCGACCTTGGATCGGCCTTTCGATGGTCGAGGGCCTAAGTCGGGCATCCTTCGTCCGGCTGTGAGTCGGGCGTCCTTCGCCCGGCTGTGAGTCGGGCGCGCTCGTTGAGTCGAAAGCTGATCGACCGTCGGATAAGACTTGGCAGTCGGATCTCTTTCAACGCATTCGTCAGATGTCATCCGGCGTGTTTAGTCGGGGAGATGATGATAAGTCGGATCCCGATACCCTTATGTCGGGTACTTACACTACACCGCGTGATATACGGTGGTAAGCCGAATATCTCTCGACCGTTGTAGCTTGGTCAGTGAGTCATGAACGTGACAGTGGTCGCTTCGTGTGATAGATGGTGGTAAGCCGAATATCCTTCGACCGGCCGTAGCTCGGTCGGTGAGTCGCGACGGCGGTCGCGCAGGCGTTAAGCCTTTCTTTGGTCGGGGCTCATTCGGCAAGTTAGCCCGATCGTTTGGCCCGAAAGTTCGACTGTAGAAGGAGTGTTAACTCCCGTTGCCGGAGGCGGTTCGGCCCTTGTGAGCGTCTGATTACCATCGGCGGCCGGCCGATAGTCCCATGTTGACATTAAGTCTGAGTCGGGGTGTCGGGATTCGTCCTTCTTGGCGAGCGCCGATCATCAGTCGAAGAGTTAAAACTCCGAAATTTGAAACTGGATTTGTATTCCGAATGAACAGGCATAAAGTTCATTGGTGATACAACTTCAGGTGTCAACATTCCAGGTCCGGGGAATGGGTTTCCCTTCCAGAGTTTTCAGTCGGTAAGCCCTCGGCCCATAGGTGTCTGCTACCATGTAGGACCCTTCCCAGTTCGGAGCTAGCTTTCCTTGGTCCAGAGGCTTCGAGACCTCTGCCTTTCTTAGGACTAGGTCTCCAGGCCTGAAGAGCTTTGGTTTGACCTTGGCGTTATAATATCGGGCCACCCTCTGTCGATATGAAGCCATACGAAGTTGAGCCTCGTTCCGTAGTTCGGAGAGGAGGTCTAGGTCGGCTCTCAGGCAATCAGAGTTGTTCGGTTCTTGATACTGCTCGACCCTGGCAGATGGCAGCCCAATCTCGAGTGGTATCATCGCCTCCGTCCCATAGGCCAAACTGAAAGGCGACTTTCGATCGGAATGCGGGGGTCATTCGGTAAGCCCACAGAACGGAGCCAGCTCGTCGACCCAGAGGCCTTTGAATTCATTCAGTCGGGTTTTGAGCCCGTGTAGTATGGTCCGGTTGGTCACCTCGACTTCGCCATTGGACTGTGGGTGCCCGACTGAAGTCAATCGGTGCGTGATGTGAAACCTCGCGCAGAAGTCTCTGAAGTCCTGATTGTCGAACTGTCTCCCGTTGTCGGTGATAATGGTATGCGGCAATCCGAACCTGAAGATGATGGACTTTTGGACGAAGTCCTCCATCTTCCATTCGGTAATCTGCGCCAGGGGCTCGCCTCCACCCACTTGGTGAAGTAGTCATGGCGATGACTATGAACTTCCTCTGGCCCCGATGTCGGAGGGAAAGGATCAAGGATGTCACCCCCATTGAGCAAAGGGCCATGAGGGGCAATAGGAGTGATTTGGCTGACCGGTCGGTGTTGTACGTTGACGTACTTCTAGCATGATTCGCACTTTCGGACCAACTCAGCCGCGTCCTTCCTCATGGTGGGCCAGTGGTAACCCTACCGCAGGACCTTGTAGGCTAAGGATTTGCCCCCTAAGTGACTCCCGCAGATTCCTTCGTGCACTTCTTTGAGTGCGTAATCTACGTCGGTGGTCCCAAGCACCTGAGCAAGAGAAGGGAGAACGACCTTTTGTAGAGTCGGCCATCCATGATCACATATTGGGAGGCCGACCATCGGAGCCACCTGGCCTCCGCGGGATCTTCAGGGCTGATCCCGTCGGTCAGGTACCGAACAATCGGATCCATCCAGCTTGGTTCGACCGTCAGTTGTAGCACCTCCTCGACCTTGTCGATACTCGACTGCTCGAGATTCTCCACGAACGTCCGGCACAAAGAGTCGAAAGCCGAGGTCGCCAGCCTGGAGAGCACATCGGCCCGGGCATTCTCCGACCTGGGGATGTGGAAGATTTCAAAATACCCGAGGTGCATCACGAGATCCTTCACTTTCTGGAGATATTTTGCCATGGCTGGATCTCGCACCTCGAATTCGCCTTTGACCTGCCCCACGATCAGCTGAGAATCAGAGAATATCCTGAGGCTGTCGATCCCAAGTTCCCTTGCCATCCTCAAGCCGACGAGGAGTGCTTCATACTCGGCTTGGTTATTGGAGGCTTTGAAGTCGAATCGGAGGGCGTACTTGATGACTACCCCATCCGAGTTGGTGAGCAGGAACCCAGCCCCGCTCCCTTGAGCGTTTGAAGCTCCGTCGATGTGCAGTACCCAGATGGAGACCGGGTCAGGCTTGGAGGCCGCGTCTCGCCCGGGGTCCACATCTTCCGATCCTTGGTCCGTCGTCGGGCATTCTGCGATGAAGTCGGTCAGGACCTGGGCCTTTAAGGCAGGTCGCGGTCGGTACTGTATGTCGAACTCGCTGAGCTTCATCGCCCACTTTGCTAGTCGTCCCAATGTATTAGGTCGGCACAGTATCGTCCTCAGGGGCTGGTTGGTGAGAACCACAATGGCGTGCGCCTGGAAGTATGGGCGTAGTCGCTGTGTGGAGACGGTCAGGGCGAAAATTATCTTTTCCGTCTCCGAATATCGGGCTTCAGCACCGCGGAGTACTTTGCTGGTATAGTAGATAGGTTGATGGGTCCGACTCTCGTTTTCTCTGACAAGCACCGAACTGACCGCATCGGGGGAGGTGGCCAAATAGAGATACAATGTCTCCCTGACCTCTGGCTTCATAAGCAACGGCGGGGAAGCCAAGTACCTCTTCATATCCTCGAAGGCCCGTTGGCACTCATCCGACCAAGAGAAGCCCTTCGCCTGCCTCAGAGTTTTGAAGAACGGGAGGCACCTTTCAGCCAATCGAGAGATGAACCGGCTGAGAGCGATGATTTTCCCATTCAACTGCTGGACTTCCTTCTTGGTGTTCGGGTGGCGCACGTCGATGATGGCCTTGATTTTCTCGGGGTTGGCCTCAATTCTCCGTTACGAGACGAGGAACCCGAGGAACTTCCCCGAGGTTACTCCGAAGGCGCACTTAGTCGGGTTCAGCTTCATCCGGTGTCGTCGTAGAGTGCGGAAGGTTTCTTCGAGATCCGGACGTGATCCGAAATCTGCGCACTTTTTACCAGCATGTCGTCGACATATACTTCCATGTTGCGTCCGATCTGATCTTTAAAGACCCTGTTGACAAGTCGTTGGTAGGTGGCACCGGCATTCTTCAGCCCCAAAGGACATTACTCGGTAGCAGTAGAGGTCCTTGGGGGTCACGAAGGCAGTGTGCTCCTCATCCTCGGGCGCCATCTGGACTGATTGTACCCGACGAAGGCATCCATGAAGCTGAGCAGTCGATAACCGGACGTCGCGTCCACCAACTGGTCGATCTTTGGAAAGTGGAAGCTGTCCTTCGGACAGCCTGATTCAAGTCGGTGTAGTCGATATAAATCCTCCACTTCCCGTTGGCTTTCTTGACCATGACAACATTGGTAGCCAATCGGGATATGTGGCTTCTCTGATGAAGCCCGCCTCGAGTAGCTTGTCCACTTCTTCGTCGATGGCCTTCTGTCTTTCAGGAGCAAAAGACCTTTTCTTCTGTCTCACCGGCCTCACCGTCGGGTCGATGTTGAGTCGGTGCGTTATTATCTCCGGGGGATGCCCGACATATCTGCTGCCGACCAAGCAAATATGTCGACGTTGGCCTTCAGCAGCTCCGCCAACCGTTGTCGTTCGGGGTCGGATAGTTGAGACCCGACCCACACCATTCGATCGGGGCTTTCCGCTATCGGGATTGACACGAAGCTGTTCAGCCGGTGAGCCCGTTCTCCCTCCTTCCGTTGGTCTAATTTGTCGATCGTCAGGGAGCCCTTCAACTCGTCGCTTTGAGCGGAGATCTGGAAGCATCGACGAGCGAGCTGTTGGTCTCCGCGCATCTCTCCGACTCCATTTTTGGTCGGAAATCGGATCAAGAGATGGTACATCGAGACCAATCTCCTTGAGGGCATTTAGTCTGGGTCTTCAAGTATGGCGTTGTAGGCCGAAGGCACCTGGATGACCATGAAAGTCAAATGGACCGTGCTTTATCGTGGTTCGGTGTCGACCGTCACGGGCAGGTAACTTCTCCTTCCGTCGCAACGGCGTCTCCAGCGAAGCCTATCAATGGCGTAGGGACCCTCTTGAGTCGGTCGGTTGATAGTCGCATCCGGGAGAAGGTCGAGTAAAATAAACGTTCGTTGAACTTTCATTATCTACAAAAATTTTTTTTACATCATAGTTCGCTATTGTCGCAAAACAACAACAGCGTCATCGTGGGGGGTTTGGATGCCCCGAACATCTTCTTTCGTAAAGGTAATTACGTCGTCCGGGCGCAGCCTCTTCATCGGCTCCCCTCCAGCAGACGTCCCCAGGCCAAGTCTTTGAAAATCATATTGATGACCCGGCCGTTGGCTGATTAGCCGTCGCTTCTTCAGTCGGCTGGGGTCGTCGATCGGCGACTGGTTGAGTCGGCGGGTTCCTCCGAAATTTATCGAGATACCCTCGACGGATGAGAGCTTCGATCTCATCCTTAAGCTGGATGCATTGCTCGGTATTGTGGCCGTGGCCCCGGTGGAATCGCAGTACTTCCGTCGGTCGAGGCCTTTTGCCTTCAGAGGCGGAGGCCGTCGCAGGTACTCTTCCCCCTCGATCTCCATCAAAATCTGCGCACGGAGCAGAGAGAGGAGTGTAGGAGTCATACCTGGGGCGTGTCGGCCTTGGAGTCTGCCGTCGGGGCGACTTCTGGTTTCGTCGCGGGTGAGACCCGACCGTCGGTCGGGGGCCTGCTAGGTTCGGCGGGGTCCCGACCCTTTCTTCGCTTCTCCTTCGGGCCCTTGAACTCGGTCAAGCGCGGTCGGAGGCTCCTTCGTCCCGCGCATGTACTTGTACGCGCGCTCCAATAGTTCGGCATACGTCCGGGGGAGGGTCTTGTCCAGGGAGTAAGTGAACCGGGATGCCCTCAGCCCCCGTTTCATGGCCGAGATAGCCATGTCTTCGTTGAGGTCCCGGACCTCAAGCGTGGCCGCGTTGAATCGCGTCACGAAGTGTCGGAGCGTCTCGTTTTCTCCCTGTTTGAGGGAGAAAAGGCTGTCCGACGTTCGCGGTGGCTTCCGGCTGGTGCTGAAGTGAGCCACGAAAGAGTGCTCGAGCTGTCCGAAGGAGTGGATACTTCCGATCGAAGATCGGAGTACCAGGCCCTGGCAGCTTTGCGGAGCGTGGCGGGGAAGCCGATGCAAAAGAGAGCGTCGGTTGCCCCTTGAATCGTCATGAGAGCTTTGTAGCTCTCCAGGTGGTCGATTGGGTCGGTGGAGCCGTCGTAAGGCTCCACATGCGGCATCTTGAACCGACTGGGGATCGGTTCGTCGAGGATGAGTCGGAGAGAGAGGTTGGGCGGTCTGGAAGTCGACGTCGTTTGAAGACTTTCTGCCCGTCCACCTGCAGCTGCGAGCCGACGGTCGATTTCTCGAACCTGCGTTCGTAGTCGTCTGTCCGTCGGTGCTGGGAGACCCCAGGAGTGGAGTCTCCGGAAGAGTCCGAGAGAGAGGCGGACGGCGTTCGTGGGCTTCTCCTTCCTTGCTCGTTCTAGCTGGGAGGGAGAATGCCGTCGGGACCGGTGGGCGTCGTGCGCGGCCGCCCCTCCTCCTCTCTGGGAGCGCTGTGGCAGGTGCTCCTGCGGAGGCGACGGAGATCGACGCGGGCTCGGCGGCTGCTCCTGGAGGGCATCGGACGTGCCGCCGGTTGCCCGACCGGTGATGGCGGCAGCTGGACCGGCTGTTGCTGAAGGCTTTTGACCGCATCCGTCAGCACGGTCATCTGCCGCACGATCGCGCGATTTGCGCCTCCGTGGTCACCGCGGGGTGTGGAGAGCTGGGTTCCCGCGAGGGTGGAGGAGAGGCCTCTTCCCGACGGGAAGAGCGCCTCGCCGATCCAGTGACCCTCGATCGCTGAGCTCTTGTCTTTGTCATCTGTTCCGTGGGGGTTACGATCCCTGTGCTGTCGATGAAGCACTAACTTGTCACTATGAGCGTTGCTTCCCCCTTCCTGCGCCAATCTGTTGCGGCCAATCCCCTCGTCGCCTGGTCGCCGGGAACGAGCGCCTGCAAAAGAAAGTCCGCACTGACCGGAGGCGGCTCCGGCGGGGACCCTCCGACGGTCAAGTCAGAGAGGAGACTAGGCAACAGTGAGAAGAAACAAGGAGCTCAACGAGAGAGGAGAGAGAGGGAGCAAGCCCAAGAGTTTCGAAGGGACCTCTAGCACTGTTGCCTTCCCCGATATATATAGTGGAGCGTGGTATGGCGCCGTCATTAATGGCGGACAATTGAAGAATTGTCAATTCACTGTAGACTGTCAGAGTCGCCGTAAAGGTGTCAAATCGTCGTGGGCTGTCAAATCGCTAGGGTTGACCCATACCCTAGGTGGGATAATGCCCCTAGGCGGCAGTGCCGCATGCTGTTGTCAGGAACAGTCTCTGACAGTAGTACGGCGATTGGAGGAGTCGACCGACCTTGGGTCGGTGGCCAGCTGAGGGGCGTCGGGTGGAGATTCGGACCCCTCCGACGGTCAGTCGGGCACGTCGCGGGAGTCGGGCATCGGACCCCTGGTGCAGTCGGTCGGGAG
Source organism: Elaeis guineensis (assembly GCF_000442705.2). Classification (NCBI taxonomy): domain Eukaryota; kingdom Viridiplantae; phylum Streptophyta; class Magnoliopsida; order Arecales; family Arecaceae; genus Elaeis; species Elaeis guineensis. The sequence continues at coordinate 30,404,562 of NC_025996.2, forward strand.
GGCGGAAAGGTCTCCGACCGACATATCCTCGGTCGGTCGACAGTCGTCGATCGGTCGGTAACGCATCCGACGATCAGTCGGTCGATCGGTCGGTCGGTCGTCGTGTATGTCCGATTATAAATCGGCATGAGCGGGATCGGTCGGTATTCTCCAATAAATTTTTTAATAATTTTCATCTATATCTCCTCAAAATTTTGATGTGCGCTAGAGTCTGCATCCAAACAATACATAGTTTTTAACCATTTTCAGCCTATAACTCCAACCTGATAAACCAGTGAAATGGAACCAAATTTTTTGGTTCGATTTCATTCGGTTTTTCATAAATTGACGGATTCAGTAGCAATTTCAGTTTATCACTAAACCAACTTGACCAAACTTGTGCACACATCTTGTTGTAGTGGGTGAATTGCTCGTGGCGAACCCAGATTAGTCTCCTTATGCTCCCATCATTGCCTGGTCGTCGGCATTGCATGGGCTGACTGCATGGTTCGTTATAGGGGAGCGTCACCCTGCTCCTTCCCCCCCTACCAACTTCCATGTTGTTGGTTCTCACTTCGGATGGCAACGGAAAGAGGACTCATGATACGGAGCCCAACCGAGATCAGACATTAGAAACCACACGGCTGGCAGGTACCACCATACATCCATGCGCATCAACAATGGTGCTCCAATATACTCTTAATTCTTCGAAGAAAACCATGCCCTTATGTCAAATAATTATAATAATGGGAATATAAATGGAAAGCTCATGACGCTGCCAGAGTTTTTACTACTTGAGCTGTTATCTTGGTTTCCGGTGGAGCACCAGATAGGCAAAAATTCTGTGAGTCTATTTTACAGTAACTTGCAACGCGAAACTTCAACAGTAGATAAAATAGTGGGCTGAAGTTGCCCGCTCTGTCCACTCCATCGGTACCTGAGGCTCCTATAGTCAACGTACAGAAAAATGTAAATATAGCTGTATATCTTCCCCCGGCACTCGATAATAATAAAATTATTTTATATTAAAAATTATTTCCATCAATTAATTTTATGGTAAGATCAAAAAAAAAACTCTAAGATTTTTGTTTTTCAAAAATAACCTTTCAAACTAATGAAGTTTGCTGTATTTGATAAATATCCAGTATCCAATATCTTTGTGCGGTACTCAACAGAATTCTCTTATTTTCTCTTTTTGCAACAAATCTGAATCAGAACTGCATAACTAAAAGCATTTGATATTTTCTATTTTTCTGCATCTCTCCTGAAATTCTATTTATATAATCAAACTTTGTTGCCTTGTAGAAACTATCCATAATCGTTATGTAAATCACAACCTCATGAATTGTTCCCTTCTTATGCATTGACCCGAATAGTTTCATTGCTTCTTGAACCAATCCATCTTTAATGAGCCCAGTAAGCATGACAACTACATTAGGAATGAGTCCCGTCTTTTCATCTTCTTGAAAATGTCATCGCATCTTCTAGTAAAGACTCAAGTACTATGAAGTCAGGTCCAGATGATTATTTTATTTGCTTCTGATGAGTTTTCTCCATCTTTCCACCATGATCAACATTATCGAGATTCAATTTTTTTGAAGAAGATAGATGGAGAAACACAAACTTCGGAGATGACATTGATGGCGAGATAGGGGCAGATGGTCTAGCTTTGACGATCGTGACGACGTCTGCTTCTTATTTTCTTCCTTCTTCAAAATAAAATTGAGTTATAATAATTTATTTTTTTTTATTTTTTAGTATATTATTTATTATTTATTATTATTTAAAAAATATAAAAAATAAAAAAATAAAATTTGATATGCAGCGTTATAGAAGATTATCCTATAATCTTACGTGTCAACACGGAATGCCATTCCTAATATCCGTGCATCACTTTATTATTAATATATATTATATATATATATATAGATAAATTTATATTTTTATTTTTTAAAAAATATAAAATAAAAAAAAATAAATTTTGATATATGATATTATGAAAAATTATCTTATAACTTATACATCAATATGAAATATATTTTTAATATTTTATATTATTTTATTATTATTGAATAAATTCGCAATGCGATTCGAATACAGTTAATTCTAGCTATAGCATCTCGAGACAAAACCCACTATGCACTGGGCCAACGCCAACTGCATCGATGATTAAGATGCACTGGGCCAACGCCACCTCCTGTGCCCATTCCAAACCAAAAGTGGTACTACGAACGGTCTCCTAATCTCCTGCTGACCTCCAAACAACGGAAGACCATCATTCAACTCCATATATGGGTTGTAGTCCCAACTAATATTCTTTTGAGTACCAACCAAGAAATCAATATGACGTTCCATGCCGCGTCACGCCTTACATGTGCCGTCCTGAATATTAATTGTACCGATCACATGTCCTCACCGCATTGAAGATATTTTCCAAGGAAATGTGACGTCCATACAGCTACACCATGCACAATTTTTCCCTTGCTTCATGGAAGATGCTGTCGGCCTGGAATCGGTTATAGTTAATTGTAGCAGTAAACAAACAGCCTGGAAGAACAGAAGATCATTATTGTATAAAAAGGAATAGCTAAAGAAGGAATATTATGTGCGTTTTTGCTTAAAGCCATCAGCTACGCTTGAAATTAACTTCTACACCAAGATCTCTTTCCACAAATTTCTATCGACCCCACGGTGATCCCGGTGAGACGGTGCTTCATCTGGATGGAAACAATTTGACCGCAATGTACGGTGATCACAATTCCTTAATGGTAGATGAGGGGTAAACAACAATATCCAATGCACACTAAGTATAGCACCAACCCGTGATATGCACTTGGATATTATCATGCATGACCCATTTGCCATTGGATCTAAACGCTTTTCCATCTGGATGGCCATCAAAATTTAGAACCATCATTTT
>NC_025996.2:30407560-30456045 GCF_000442705.2 Elaeis guineensis
ATATATAAATATAATATATAATATTAGATATATATATATATATATGTGTTGCGGCCAATCCCCTCGTCGCCTGGTCGCCGGAACGAGCGCTTGCAAAAGAAAGTCCGCACTGATCGGAGGCGGCTCTGGCGAGGACCCTCCGACGGTCAAGTCAGAGAGGAGACTAGGCAACAGTGAGAAGAGAAGAAAATAAGGAGCTCAACGAGAGAGGAAAAGAGAGAGAGAGAGGGAGCAAGCCTGAGAGTTTTCGAAAAGACCCTAGCACTGTTGCCTTCCCCGATATATATAGTGGAGCGTGGTATGGCACCGTCATTAATGGCATGGATAATTGAAGAATTATCAATTCACTGGAGATTGTCAGAGTCGCCGTAAATGTGTCAAATCGTCGTGGGGCTGTCAAATCGCTAGGGTTGACTCATACCCTAGGTGGATAATACCCCTAGCGACAGTGCTGCATGCTGTTGTCAGGACCGACAGTCGCTAGCAGTAGTACGATGATTGGAGGAGTCGACCGACCTTGGGTCGGTGGCCAGCTGAGGGGCGTCGGGTGGAGATTCGGACCCCTCCGACGGTCAGTCGGGCACGTCGCGGAGTCGGACATCGGACCTCCTGGTGCAGTCAGTCGGGAGGACGGAAAGGTCTGGTTGACCGACATATCCTCGGTCGGTCGGCAGCCGTTGATCGGTCGGTAACGGCACCCGACGATCGATCGGATCGGTCGGTCGGTCGTGTATGCCCGATTATAAGTCGGCATGAGCGGGGTCGGTCGGTATTCCCCAACAGTCGGCCCCCTCCACTCCTGAGTCGGACGGCGCATTGACCGATGTCTTCGTTTGGACAGTAGCGTCGGGCAAAAAGGAGTGGATCCTCTGTGTATCAAGTTCCGACCGTACCGTGGGTTGATAGGATGTCAGGCGTCTCATGAATGCCGGACGATTCGCTGGCGTCAGATGTCCAGTCGGTGTCAGACGTCTCATCGGTGTAGATGTCCTGTCCCGTCTGCGTCAGACGTCCTATCAGTGCCAGGCATCCCGTCGACGCCAGGTGTCTCATCGGTGTCGGACGTCCTGTCGGTGTCAGACGTCTCGTCCCATCGGGAAGGAAAACCATCGTTCCCGTCGCCCCTTCGGGGATACGAAACGTCACGGCCTCTGTGCCACGTGGCATGTGCCATTGGGACGGGTCCGTTGGAGCAGATTGAGGTGACGTGGCTCGATCTGAAGATGGGTGCGTCGAACCGTCGGACCGGACGGACGGCCCGGATGATGCCACGTGGCGAGATCTGGAACTCCTCGTTGGTCGTGCCTTCATCTCGACCGTCGGAGGGTACTATATATACAGGGTCGCCCATATTCAGTTTTACCCCCCCCCCCCACTTTGCTGTCGAAACTCTGCCGCGTAGTTCCAGGTACTCCATCTTCCTTTCTTTCAGATTTTCTTCTAAGGGCCTTCCCCATCTTCACCGTCTCCCTCCCTGCCTTCTTCTTCATTTCCTTGTCCTTTGTTCCAGTCCATGGCTAGAACATCTCCACGAGGCAGTCGGTCGGGAGAGCCGACTGACGACCCTCGATCGACCCTGGAGGTGAGATTTCTTCACTATCGGGGTCGAACGTTGATCGGCTCTGGGAGCAATATTGCATCCCGGAGCAGTTTCGGCTATTCGCCCCTGGTGCCAACGGTCGGGTTAACAGCCCGCCTGAGGCCAGTGGCCTTCTACGTGGAGGACCTCCGGGCCGGCCTTCGCTTTCCGGTTTCGGAGTTCGTCCGAAACGTGCTAGACTATTACGGCTGTGTCCGGCGCAACTCGCGTTGAACTCAGTTCGGCTAATAGTCAGTTTTGCTCTTCTGTATCGGCTTTTGCCGACTGATCCTCGGATCTTCCTCTTCTGAGCTTTCTTCATCCTCCGACCCCACCTTAAAGTCCGAGGGTGGTGGTACTTCAATCCTCGAAAGGGACTCTCTTTCATTACTGGTCTTCCGTCGTCTATTCACGGATGGAAGAACCAGTTCTTCTTCGCATCCTCTTCCACTCCTTGGGATTCCCTGTCCGTTGGGGGAATCCCCGAACCGAGCCGAACGAGAACAGTCGGGTGGAAACTGAGGACCGAAAAGACTTCCATCAGCTGAAAGACATCTCGATGCCGAAGCAGAGGGAGCTCGTCACCGAGCAGGCCCTGTACGACGCCAGCCTCAGCCCGGTCCCTCGCTTAGGTCGGTCTTTCATTTTTCTTCCCCTTTTTCTTCTTTTTGTTTTTTCTTTATGGTGCTGACCGTCTGTCGTTGTTTGCAGATATGCCATCGAGATCAAGACTGACGGCAGCCGACGTACGTCAGTACGCCGTTCGAAAGAGGCCGGCACAAGGGCCGGGCCGTCGCGGCCTCCCAAGAGGCCCCACGTAGCTCCGCCGAGCGAATCGACCGGGTCAGGGGCGGAGCCCGTCATCGCACTGTCGGTGCCGACAGTGCTCGTCGAAGTCCCGTCCGAGGGACTGTCGGGCGAGGGCGCCGCCTCGCCCGAAAGAAGGGCGGCCGACGAGTCGGTCGATGGCGCACCGGCCGCTCAGCCGATAGAGGAGGATTGGGAGGAGGCACACGAGCCCGAGTGACCTGCGCCTGCTGCTGCCGCACTGTCGGTCGAGACTCGGTCGGGCTCAAGTTTGCCGTCCACCTCCGACGTTAGGGCCTGGGCGTCCGGTCGAGGGAAGGCCCCTATGGCGTCGGGCGATGAAGGATGGTCGGCCGGCGGTGGAGGATCGACCGACTTCCCACTCCCCGAAGGTGCATCGGGCTTGGCCAACCATGACTTGGCCAGGAGGCTGTGCCAGGTACTCCTTCTTCCCGCCGACATCGAGGCGATGAAGAACCAGCGTGTCTCCGACATGCTGTCTTCGTTCTACCCGATGATGATCCGGGTAAGTTCCTCTCTCCTTCGTTTTCAATATTGTTTCCGTGAGTCCGGTCTCCTGATGGTCGGTTTTGCTTTTTGTAGCTGGTCTACAATATATCCGAGCTAGAGGCCGGATACCGGAAGTTCGGCGACATGCGCGCGGCTTGGAGAGACAAGATCGCGGCCATTGAAGCCGACAAGGTCGTCCTAGTCGACCAGCTGCAACAGTCGGTCGAACGGGAGGGCCGACTTGAGGGGAGGTCTCCCGGCTCACGGAGGAGGTCTCCCGACTCAAGGGCACCTTGGCGACATCGGAGTCAGAGCTGCAGTCGACCCGGGACGATGCGAAGAAGATGTCCCAGACCGTCCGTCGGCTTCGGCACGAGCGGGACAGCTTCGCCAAGGAGCTGGAGGCCGACCGCGAGCAGCTCCGAGTAAGCCTCGAAAATCTTGCTAAGGCCGAAGAAGGCATGTCCGTTGCCCAGGCCGATGCGGACATCGCGAGGGCAGAAGCAGAGTCGGCGAAGGAGGCCATGGGTCGGGCCGTCGAAGACTTCCGTGACTCAGAAGAGTACCGAGAAGAGCTTCTGGAGAGCGACTTCCTTTCGTATTGGGTCGGGTACGAGGATGCTCGGGAAGCCGTTCGAAGCCTGTACCCGGAGCTTGATCTCAGCAGCATTGTTCTGTCAGAGTCGGAGGCCCCAACTGCGGAGGAAATGGCCGACCCAGCATCAGAAGGCCTCACCACCAGGGCGAAAGCCGAAGAAGACGCAGAGCAAGCCACCAAAGATCAAGCGGCCCCGACTGTTGAAGCCAGAGCGGGTTCGCCGACCGTCCCCGGCCGTCATCTAGTGGAAGAGGCCGACTCTGAGGATTAGTCGGTTTTTTATTTTTGTTTTTGCTTCGGCCGGTCATACTTGTAGTCGGGCTTCGGCCCAGTTTGTAAACTTGTCTTGATCTTTAATAAAATCAGAGTCAAAGTTTTGGACTTAAACTTTTTTCTTCCGCACGTCTTTCTTTTTTCATGTGTCGTGGAATGCATTTGAACACGTAAGTCGCTAACCCATATAGATCAGTTAGGATGTTCGGTAATTCTTGCCGCCACGAAGGTAGAACAAGTTCCGACCTTGGATCGGCCTTTCGATGGTCGAGGGCCTAAGTCGGGCATCCTTCGTCCGGCTGTGAGTCGGGCGTCCTTCGCCCGGCTGTGAGTCGGGCGCGCTCGTTGAGTCGAAAGCTGATCGACCGTCGGATAAGACTTGGCAGTCGGATCTCTTTCAACGCATTCGGTCAGATGTCATCCGGCGTGTTTAGTCGGGGAGATGATGATAAGTCGGATCCCGATACCCTTATGTCGGGTACTTACACTACACCGCGTGATATACGGTGGTAAGCCGAATATCTCTCGACCGGTTGTAGCTTGGTCAGTGAGTCATGAACGTGACAGTGGTCGCTTCGTGTGATAGATGGTGGTAAGCCGAATATCCTTCGACCGGCCGTAGCTCGGTCGGTGAGTCGCGACGGCGGTCGCGCAGGCGTTAAGCCTTTCTTTGGTCGGGGCTCATTCGGCAAGTTAGCCGATCGTTTGGCCCGAAAGTTCGACTGTAGAAGGAGTGTTAACTCCCGTTGCCGGAGGCGGTTCGGCCCTTGTGAGCGTCTGATATACCATCGGCGGCCGAGCCGATAGTCCCATGTTGACATTAAGTCTGAGTCGGGGTGTCGGGATTCGTCCTTCTTGGCGAGCGCCGATCATCAGTCGAAGAGTTAAAACTCCGAAATTTGAAACTGGATTTGTATTCCGAATGAACAGGCATAAAGTTCATTGGTGATACAACTTCAGGTTGTCAACATTCCAGGTCCGGGGAATGGGTTTCCCTTCCAGAGTTTTCAGTCGGTAAGCCCTCGGCCCATAGGTGTCTGCTACCATGTAGGACCCTTCCCAGTTCGGAGCTAGCTTTCCTTGGTCCAGAGGCTTCGAGACCTCTGCCTTTCTTAGGACTAGGTCTCCAGGCCTGAAGAGCTTTGGTTTGACCTTGGCGTTATAATATCGGGCCACCCTCTGTCGATATGAAGCCATACGAAGTTGAGCCTCGTTCCGTAGTTCGGAGAGGAGGTCTAGGTCGGCTCTCAGGCAATCAGAGTTGTTCGGTTCTTGATACTGCTCGACCCTGGCAGATGGCAGCCCAATCTCGAGTGGTATCATCGCCTCCGTCCCATAGGCCAAACTGAAAGGCGACTTTTCGATCGGAATGCGGGGGGTCATTCGGTAAGCCCACAGAACGGAGCCCAGCTCGTCGACCCAGAGGCCTTTGAATTCATTCAGTCGGGTTTTGAGCCCGTGTAGTATGGTCCGGTTGGTCACCTCGACTTCGCCATTGGACTGTGGGTGCCCGACTGAAGTCAATCGGTGCGTGATGTGAAACCTCGCGCAGAAGTCTCTGAAGTCCTGATTGTCGAACTGTCTCCCGTTGTCGGTGATAATGGTATGCGGCAATCCGAACCTGAAGATGATGGACTTTTGGACGAAGTCCTCCATCTTCCATTCGGTAATCTGCGCCAGGGGCTCGGCCTCCACCCACTTGGTGAAGTAGTCAATGGCGATGACTATGAACTTCCTCTGGCCCGATGTCGGAGAGAAAGGATCAAGGATGTCAACCCCCATTGAGCAAAGGGCCATGAGGTGGCAATAGGAGTGATTTGGCTGACCGGTCGGTGTTGTACGTTGACGTACTTCTAGCATGATTCGCACTTTCGGACCAACTCAGCCGCGTCCTTCCTCATGGTGGGCCAGTGGTAACCCTACCGCAGGACCTTGTAGGCTAAGGATTTGCCCCCTAAGTGACTCCCGCAGATTCCTTCGTGCACTTCTTTGAGTGCGTAATCTACGTCGGTTGGTCCCAAGCACCTGAGCAAGAGAAGGGAGAACGACCTTTTGTAGAGTCGGCCATCCATGATCACATATTGGGAGGCCGACCATCGGAGCCACCTGGCCTCCGCGGGATCTTCAGGGCTGATCCCGTCGGTCAGGTACCGAACAATCGGATCCATCCAGCTTGGTTCGACCGTCAGTTGTAGCACCTCCTCGACCTTGTCGATACTCGACTGCTCGAGATTCTCCACGAACGTCCGGCACAAAGAGTCGAAAGCCGAGGTCGCCAGCCTGGAGAGCACATCGGCCCGGGCATTCTCCGACCTGGGGATGTGGAAGATTTCAAAATACCCGAGGTGCATCACGAGATCCTTCACTTTCTGGAGATATTTTGCCATGGCTGGATCTCGCACCTCGAATTCGCCTTTGACCTGCCCCACGATCAGCTGAGAATCAGAGAATATCCTGAGGCTGTCGATCCCAAGTTCCCTTGCCATCCTCAAGCCGACGAGGAGTGCTTCATACTCGGCTTGGTTATTGGAGGCTTTGAAGTCGAATCGGAGGGCGTACTTGATGACTACCCCATCCGAGTTGGTGAGCAGGAACCCAGCCCCGCTCCCTTGAGCGTTTGAAGCTCCGTCGATGTGCAGTACCCAGATGGAGACCGGGTCAGGCTTGGAGGCCGCGTCTCGCCCGGGGTCCACATCTTCCGATCCTTGGTCCGTCGTCGGGCATTCTGCGATGAAGTCGGTCAGGACCTGGGCCTTTAAGGCAGGTCGCGGTCGGTACTGTATGTCGAACTCGCTGAGCTTCATCGCCCACTTTGCTAGTCGTCCCAATGTATTAGGTCGGCACAGTATCGTCCTCAGGGGCTGGTTGGTGAGAACCACAATGGCGTGCGCCTGGAAGTATGGGCGTAGTCGCTGTGTGGAGACGGTCAGGGCGAAAATTATCTTTTCCGTCTCCGAATATCGGGCTTCAGCACCGCGGAGTACTTTGCTGGTATAGTAGATAGGTTGATGGGTCCGACTCTCGTTTTCTCTGACAAGCACCGAACTGACCGCATCGGGGGAGGTGGCCAAATAGAGATACAATGTCTCCCTGACCTCTGGCTTCATAAGCAACGGCGGGGAAGCCAAGTACCTCTTCATATCCTCGAAGGCCCGTTGGCACTCATCCGACCAAGAGAAGCCCTTCGCCTGCCTCAGAGTTTTGAAGAACGGGAGGCACCTTTCAGCCAATCGAGAGATGAACCGGCTGAGAGCGATGATTTTCCCATTCAACTGCTGGACTTCCTTCTTGGTGTTCGGGTGGCGCACGTCGATGATGGCCTTGATTTTCTCGGGGTTGGCCTCAATTCTCCGTTACGAGACGAGGAACCCGAGGAACTTCCCCGAGGTTACTCCGAAGGCGCACTTAGTCGGGTTCAGCTTCATCCGGTGTCGTCGTAGAGTGCGGAAGGTTTCTTCGAGATCCTGGACGTGATCCGAAATCTGCGCACTTTTTACCAGCATGTCGTCGACATATACTTCCATGTTGCGTCCGATCTGATCTTTAAAGACCCTGTTGACAAGTCGTTGGTAGGTGGCACCGGCATTCTTCAGCCCAAAGGACATTACTCGGTAGCAGTAGAGGTCCTTGGGGGTCACGAAGGCAGTGTGCTCCTCATCCTCGGGCGCCATCTGGATCTGATTGTACCCGACGAAGGCATCCATGAAGCTGAGCAGTCGATAACCGGACGTCGCGTCCACCAACTGGTCGATCTTTGAAAGTGGAAAGCTGTCCTTCGGACAGGCCTGATTCAAGTCGGTGTAGTCGATATAAATCCTCCACTTCCCGTTGGCTTTCTTGACCATGACAACATTGGCTAGCCAATCGGGATATGTGGCTTCTCTGATGAAGCCCGCCTCGAGTAGCTTGTCCACTTCTTCGTCGATGGCCTTCTGTCTTTCAGGAGCAAAAGACCTTTTCTTCTGTCTCACCGGCCTCACCGTCGGGTCGATGTTGAGTCGGTGCGTTATTATCTCCGGGGGGATGCCCGACATATCTGCTGCCGACCAAGCAAATATGTCGACGTTGGCCTTCAGCAGCTCCGCCAACCGTTGTCGTTCGGGGTCGGATAGTTGAGACCCGACCCACACCATTCGATCGGGGCTTTCCGCTATCGGGATTGACACGAGCTGTTCAGCCGGTGAGCCCCGTTCTCCCTCCTTCCGTTGGTCTAATTTGTCGATCGTCAGGGAGCCCTTCAACTCGTCGCTTTGAGCGGAGATCTGGAAGCATCGACGAGCGAGCTGTTGGTCTCCGCGCATCTCTCCGACTCCATTTTTGGTCGGAAATCGGATCAAGAGATGGTACATCGAGACAATCTCCTTGAGGGCATTTAGTCTGGGTCTTTCAAGTATGGCGTTGTAGGCCGAAGGCACCTGGATGACCATGAAAGTCAAATGGACCGTGCTTTATCGTGGTTCGGTGTCGACCGTCACGGGCAGGGTAACTTCTCCTTCCGTCGCAACGGCGTCTCCAGCGAAGCCTATCAATGGCGTAGGGACCCTCTTGAGTCGGTCGGTTGATAGTCGCATCCGGGAGAAGGTCGAGTAAAATAAAACGTTCGTTGAACTTTCATTATCTACAAAAATTTTTTTTACATCATAGTTCGCTATTGTCGCCAAAACAACAACAGCGTCATCGTGGGGGTTTGGATGCCCCGAACATCTTCTTTCGTAAAGGTAATTACGTCGTCCGGGCGCAGCCTCTTCATCGGCTCCCCTCCAGCAGACGTCCCCAGGCCAAGTCGTTTGAAAATCATATTGATGACCCCGGCCGTTGGCTGATTAGCCGTCGCTTCTTCAGTCGGCTGGGGTCGTCGATCGGCGACTGGTTGAGTCGGCGGGTTCCTCCAAAATTTATCGAGATACCCTCGGTGGATGAGAGCTTCGATTTCATCCGTAAGCTGGATGCATTGCTCGGTATTATGGCCGTGACCCCGATGAAATCGACAGTACTTTCGTCGGTAGAGGCCTTTTGCCTTCAGAGACGAAGGCCGTCGCAGGTACTCTTCCCCCTCGATCTCCATTAGAATCTGCGCACGGAGAGCAGAGAGAGGAGTGTAGGAGTCATACCTGGGGTGTGTCGGCCTTGGAGTCTATCATCGGGGCGACTTCTGGTTTCGTCGCGGGGGCGAGACCCGACCGTCGGTCGGGGGCCTGCTAGGTTCGGCGGGGTCCCGACCCTTTCTTCACTTCTCCTTCGAGCCCTTGAATTCGGTCAAGCGTCGGTCGGAGGCTCCTTCATTCGCGCGCATGTACTTGTACGCGCGCTCCAATAGTTCGACATTCATCCGGGGGAGGGTCTTATCCAGGGAGTAAGTGAACCGGGACGCCCTCAGCCCCCGTTTCATGGCCGAGATAGCCTTGTCTTCGTTGAGGTCCCGGACTTCAAGCATGGCCGTGTTGAATCGCATCACGAAGTGTCGGAGCGTCTCATTTTCTCCCTGTTTGAGGGAGAAAAGGCTGTCCGACGTTCGCGGCGGCTTCTGACTGGTGCTGAAGTGAGCCACGAAAGAGTGCTCGAGCTGTCCGAAGGAGTGGATACTTTCCGATCAAAGATCGGAGTACCAGACCCTGGCAGCTTTGCGGAGCGTGGCGGGGAAGCCGATGCAAAAGAGAGAGTCGGTTGCCCTTTGAATCGTCATGAGAGCTTTGTAGCTCTCCAGATGGTCGATTGGGTCGGTGGAGCCATCGTGAGGCTCCACATGCGGCATCTTGAATCGACTGGGGATCGGTTCGTCGAGGATGAGTCGAGAGAGAGGTTGGGCGATCTGAAAGTCGATGTCGTTTGAAGACTTCCGCCCGTCCACCTACAGCTGTGCGAGCCGACGGTCGATTTTTTCGAACCTGCGTTCGTAGTTGTCTGTCCGTCGATGCTGGGAGACCCCAGGAGTGGAGTCTCCGGAAGAGTTCGAGAGAGAGGCGGATGGTGTTCGTGGGTGTTTCTCCTTCCTTGCTCGTTCTAGCTGGGAGAGAGAATGCCGTCGGGACCGGTGGGCATCGCACCGCGGCCGCTCCTCCTCCTCTCTGTAGGAGTGCTGTGGTAGGTGCTCCCACGGAGGCGACGGAGATTGACGCGGGCGTCGGCGGCTGCTCTTGGAGGGCATCGGACATGCCGTCGGTTGCCCGGCCGGTGATGGCGGCAGCTGGACCGGCTGTTGCTGGTGGCTTTTGACTGCGTCCGTCAGCACGGTCATCTGCCGCACGATCGTCGTGATTTACGCCTCCGTGGTCACCACGGGGTGTGGAGAGCTGGGTTCCGCTGCGGAGGGTGGAGGAGAGGCCTCTTCCCGGCGGGAAGAGCGCCTCGCCGATCCAGTGACTCTCGATCACTGAGCTCTTATCTTTGTCATCTAGGGTTCCGTGGGGGTTATGATCCCCTGTGCTGTCGATGAAGCACTAACTTGTCACTATGAGCGTTGCTTCACCCCTATCTGGTGCGCCAATCTATTGCGGCCAATCCCCTCGTCGCCTGGTCGCCGGGAACGAGCGCCTGCAAAAGAAAGTCCGTACTGACCGGAGGCGGCTCCGGTGGGGACCCTCCGACGGTCAAGTCAGAGAGGAGACTAGGCAACAGTGAGAAGAAAACAAGGAGCTCAACGAGAGAGAGAAAGAGAGAGAGAGAGGGAGCAAGCCTGAGAGTTTTCGGAAAGGCCCCTAGTACTGTTGCCTTCCCCGATATATATAGTGGAGCGTGATATGGCGCCGTCATTAATGGCGCGGACAATTGAAGAATTGTCAATTCACTGAAGATTGTCAGAGTCACCGTAAATGTGTCAAATCATCGTGGGGCTGTCAAATCGCTAGGGTTGACCCATACCCTAGGTGGGATAATGCCCCTAGGCGGCAGTGCCGCATGCTGTTGTCAGGACCGACAGTCTCTGGCAGTAGTACGGTGATTGGAGGAGTCGACCGACCTTGGGTCGGTGGCCAGCTGAGGGGTGTCGGGTGGAGATTCGGACCCCTCCGACGGTCAGTCGGGCACGTCGCGGGAGTCGGGCATCAGACCCTCTGGTGCAGTCGGTCGGGAGGGCGGAAAGGATCTACCCGACCGACATATCCTCGATCGGTCGGCAGCCGTTGATCGGTCGGTAACGGCATCCGGCGATCGGTCAGTCGGTCGGTCGGTCGGTCGGTCGGTCGTGTATGCCCGATTATAAGTCGGCATGAGCGGGGTCGGTCGGTATTCCCCAACAATATGATAATATTAACATATAATATATTAACGTTATATTGATATGCATATCTTTTTTCTAGACTGAGGATTATTTTCGTTTTCAAATTTCAACCCAAGATCACCATCCTGAGATAATTTTGGATTCCCAACCTCAATGACAAGCATACTATCATTGAGTTAGATGATGATTTGAGAAGTAGAGATGATTTGAGGTTACGATCATCATAGTACAATGAAACATGACGATCTCTTCATCTTCATCCATATCATCTTTGATTTTGGATGGATCATCCTATACCAAATATCCCCTAAAGTGTTAATCTGATGGATAAATTATAAGCAGTCTAACATTGAACGAACCAAGGCTGAGCACAGATCGGGTTGGGTCGAGTTGAGAGAAAAATTTAATCGAACCAAACCCAATCGGGTTGAAGAAAATCCAACCCGCTTTCGACTGTTTATCCGTTTGAAACCAAAGTTAATAGTTTGGAGTGGGTTTAGATGGGTTATATCGGTTTGGACTTCAATGTTGATCCAATATTGATTTTAAATATCACAATCCAATACACAATTCAATTCATATAGAAAATAGGATATAATAATTTCATAACATCCATAAATTAGTACATAACATGTCATAATTGTCAATTTTTAATTCTTCAAATAGGTTAAGTATTGAAAATATTATATCAGTCAGTCGGGTTCGATTTCATACAGATTAAAAATGTAGAAACTGGATCTGACCATAATCAACCGAATTTTTTTATGAATCACAACCCTATTCAATCTGATTGAAGTTCTATAGGGATTCGATTTCATACGGATTGGATTGGGTGAGTTTATTTGAGTTTCGGTTATTTGCACAGCCGTATAACGAACTACTTGATTGCTCCAACTCAAGGTCTGTACCAAGTTACAAATAATTTTTGTACCCAAAAGAAGCCGAGAATAATTTCAAAGGCTCGATTTAAGTGGACAACCATGTAAACCTTACGCTATATCCTCAACTAGACTCGTGCTACAATGCATTTTGACAATATTTAACAATAGAAAAGGGTCGCCCAAAGATTATCAAACCATTAAGAGGGTCTAACGTAGTGTTGGCCCTAGGATACCCATAGGACTACTTTCAGCACAACATTGTATTTGAATTTTGATGTGCAAATCACATACGTCACACATGATTTGCGAGCTATGCGGATCTCACAGTGGATTCAAGAATTGATGTTCCATCGGGCCATCAAATGGTCCATTGTTTGATTGGATCCAGTCCACTTCCACCGCGGGTTGATCGAATGTAGCAGTCTAGGCCCAAACGCCACACATTACAATTTACTTCTAACCACAATGTACTAAGTTTATCAAAGAGAAATCCTTTGTACATCGCATTTGGTGTAAAAAAATATACAATCCCATCTGATTGGATCACATAGTCACCGCTTTCCAATGCATATTTAATATCTGTAATTTTATTTTTTTCATTTAAAATTTTGAATGATGAAAATATCTCTCTTTTTCTAAAAAAATTATGACATCCTGCAGTCAAATTACGATATTTTGTACAGAAAATCATAATTTGGCCACGTGATATCATAAGAAATGGAAGAGATATTTTCTTCATTTAAAAATATTATAAATTTTCAATGATGAAATTTTTTTTTTCTCTTTATGATTTTTTTAAAAAAAATTATGATATCCTGTGCAGGAAGTCATAGTTTGACCACAAGATGTCATAATATGGTCATAGAATATCATAATTTTTTCAAAAGACGAAAGACATTTTCATCATTCAAAATTTCAAACGAAAAATTAAAATTGCAAGTATTAAATGCTCATTGGAAAGCATCATAAATTTTTAATGATAAAAATATCTCCTCATCTTTATGACTTCTGGGAGAAAAATTATGACATCCCATGTAAGAAGTCATAATTTAACTGTAAGATATCGTAATATGGCCATAAGATATCATAATTTTTTCAAAAAATGACAGGCATTTTTGTCATTTAAAATTTAAAAAAAAAATAAAATTAAAAAGTGATGGCTATATGACCCAATCAAGTAGAACGGTGTATTTTTTTTTTACACCAGATGCGGTGTACAAAGAATTTCCCATTTATCAAATAACGAAAAAGTGAAAGCACCTCCAATCTAAATATATTTAATAAAAGTTTTGGTTATTTTCAATTTGACGTTCAACCGAAAACATTCGGGTTTTGGGTCATAGCTATCCTCGTAACACCTGATGACTAGAACTGTCAAAATGGGCTTGGCCCATAGGACCGGCCCTACCCAACCCTGTAAATGGGATGGGCTGAGCTGCCATACGAGTAGCCCAAATAACAGTCGGGCCTATTTGGCCCGCCCTACATCAGCCCAAGGGCTAACATGGGTTGGGCCGGGCCAGTCCAGGTGGGCCATGAAAATTAAAAAAAATAAAAAAATTCTATTACTATTTGGTTTTATAATTTATACTTTTATTAGGAGGTTGGGATGGTGGGAGTGGGACCTAAGCTTTTTAATTCGATTCCCAAATTTCAATCGCTGCCCACATCATCGGCCGCCGCTGCCGCCTCGCTGCCCCCACATCACCTGCCGCCGTGCCGCTACCCTAGGACGATTGCCTCCTCGTCAGCAGGACGATCGCCTCCATCGAGCAGTAGGACGATCGCCTCCATTGAGCAGCAGGACGTCGAGCCCCTCTTCCTCCAGGCCCTTCCTCCTTTCCGTCGATCGATGCCCCTCCTCCTTTTTGATCATCATCCACCAATGGATGATCGATGCCGCCGATCGAATGATTTTCCTCCACCTCCGGCCCCTCCTCCTTTCTGACCGCTGATCGGACGATTCCCTTCCTTCTTCAGGCCCCTCCTCCTTTCTGTCGATCGACACCCCTCCTCCTTTCCAACCGCTGTC
This sequence comes from Elaeis guineensis, assembly GCF_000442705.2. NCBI lineage: Eukaryota > Viridiplantae > Streptophyta > Magnoliopsida > Arecales > Arecaceae > Elaeis > Elaeis guineensis. The sequence continues at coordinate 30,421,457 of NC_025996.2, forward strand.
GATCGACGCCGTCGATCAGATGATTCTCCTCTTCCTCCGAGTCCCTCCTCCTTTCCGTCGATCGATGCCCTCCTTCCTGACTGCTGACTGGATGATCCCCCTCCTCCTCCGGGTCCCTCCTCCTTTTCACCGATCGACGCCCCTCCTTTCCGACCGCTGCCGACTGATGGGCGATCGATGCCGCCGATCGAACGATTCCCCTCCTCCTCCTCGGTCTCTCTCCCTCTCGGTAGTCGCCAGTTGGTATCTCTCTCCCTGACTCTCTTTAGTCTGTAAGTCAGATGTTAAATTAAATTAATTGATATTAAATTATTAATTAAATAACTATTTCATTAGATTTTACTTTAGTCATACTGATTATTGAATCAATCATAGTATCTTTTGTTTATTATATTTTATAATTTTTATTTAAGATTTTTGATAAATTATGGAATCTCAGTCGTCAGAAATTTTAATCAAAACTAAAATTGAATCTAATATTCTGGATCAATGCATAAGAAATAGAAAATAGGAATATCAGATGTCTGAAATTTTTTCACAAAAATGGGTAAAGCAAAAGATGGAATTGAAAGAGCAACGTGTAATGGTTGCAAGCATGAGTATAAAGTTGGTCCTAAACCTGGTAGTTCAAATTATGGAACTTCATATTTGCATCATCATTTGCAAAGTTGTAAAATTATTGAATATCATAATGTGGGCGAAATGATCATTGATCAAGTAGGAAAAATAAGATCTAGAAAAATAGATCCAATGATTTCTCGTGAAATGCTTGTAGAAGCTATCATTAAACATGACTTGCCTTATAATTTTGTTGAATGTGATAAGATCAGAGCTTAGGCAAAATATATAAATCCAGATGTGGTGATAAATTTTAGGAATACTGCTGTGGCTGATGTTCAAAAAATTTATTTGAGAGAGAAAGAGAAGCTTAAACAAGCTATGATTAAGATTCCTAATAGAGTGTGTTTGATTTCTGATGTATGACATACCACGTGTTGTCTCACATGTCAATTTGTACTAGGGGTGAAAGTGGTATCACTGCAAAAAAAAAAAGGTTATTTGCCATCGCTAATAATGCTGTCCATCACTAATAATATTAGTGATGAATTTCCATCGCAAAAAGATCTTATTAGCGACCGACTCCCTTCGCTAAAAGGTCTTCAAAAATAAGATCGTCACTAATTACAATAATTAGCGACGGTAATAAGCTTGTCACTAATATGTATAATTAGCGATAATAAAGCCATCATTAATAATTAAATTTTTTAATTATAATTTTAAAGAATTATTTGCGATGGCTATTAGCATCTCTAATAGTTTTTTCTTTTGTTTAAAAAGTTTATAATTAAATTTTTTAAAAACCTATTTTAGACATAGTAACAAGTAATTATATTTTTTAAAAACTATTATAAATAAAATAATAATTATTTAATACAATCATAAATATAAAATTAATTATATTATATTAAAATATAAATTTTATAATTTTATAAATTTATACTGCTTTATAAGTATAAAAAATACATACATATCAAAAAAAAATTCATGTGAGATCCACCTCATCATCTTCCTCATCCTTCTTCTACTCTTGTACGTCCTCTCCAACAACTGGTGGATGAGAACCGGATGTCCCAGTATCCTATAATAAAAAAAATAAAATATTATTAATAGATTTCAATATGAAAATATATATATCGATACGGAGGTATATATTTCGATATGCTACTCCGATTCTCGATCAGATTATTTCTATATATTCTATTTGATGATACGGAGCTATAGACATCTTCGATCCATCAATTGGATGATTAGATTAAATTTTTACCCCATAGATCTTTTTTTTGGACTCAAACCAAAACATGTGAAGCTTCTAAATATAAAAATTTAAAATAAATAAAAAAAATTATTAATAGACTTATCTACTGTGACGGCTATGACAACGAGTCTAGCTGATCGTGTAGATGTGGATCTCAAAGAATCTCAATGACTGTATCGCGGACGGTATCTTGAAAACTCTAAGATCGTTACTGGCACCAAAGTCTCTGCATGACCTTCTCCATATGTGTATCACCCTTTGTTTGAGTCGTCGGGATCTGAGAGGAGGATGTCAAAGAGTATCGAGCTGTTGAAAGATCGAAGCTATGGTTGAATCTTATGATTTAGCTCCTACTCATCCCTTCGGTGGCCCTAAGCCATCCCTCGAGATCAAGGAAGCGCTGAGAGGATGGATCCTCACCATGCCACGATACAAGATACTCCACGTAATCTGTCTATACAGTTTAAAAATTTATTAGTCTATACATATCCGTATATATAAAAATTTAATAAATAATATTTTAAGTTGTTACTGCGATCTATCGAGATTGAGGATCTAAGTAATCACCAGTCCTCCTAGACTGGTGTGTGGCTTTCCATATTTACAGCTATCCTGATGCACGATCCAACTGTCATGTTTATAATAAATAAATAATTAAATTAAATTAATTAAAATATACATATGATCAATTCAATATGAAATTAATTTAAGTGTAAAATTTTTATCAATCTATCCATCACAACATATGTGCCAATGAAGCCGTCGGTGTGCTTGATCGGATTTTGCTAGACGGTCTGATTCTATCGTATCCTCTGCCGTCTATTAGAGTACTCCTCAATGCTCCATCGATCATAGAGGGCCTCCCATATGTTCGCCCGCATCAAGTGATCTGTGTAAGACTTTCAGTCCGATGGTGAGTCAAAACTGAAGTACTCTATGGCGGACTGCCTAAGGTTGTACAGTCCATCCCGGAGCCTACGTGTGGCCACCTCCTCGAAAGTTCGATGGCCAGCCTCCTCATCCTAAGGGGTCCCAAATCGATAGTACTTCTACAAGCAGAAACAATTGTGTATTAATAAATAGAATACAAACTTGTTACAAATTTAAAAATTAAACATCTTTGACTTACCAGGAACATCTCTCAGGCTGCATCACGAGCCTCCAACAGCCAACTGGGGAACTCATTTATCGACCCTAGCATCAATTGTTGAATGATCTCGATAACCACACGAGGCATCCCAGACTCTCTAAATGTGCTGCAAAATTGATTTTGAATAATAAATGTTAGACTCTAAAATGATTAAATTTTAAATATATTTAGCGAAGATATAGTACTTACGAGTGGCTCTAAATGTGGACGAGCTCTCAATCCTTCGGTCGAGTTGGAGGCACTACAAGATCTGACAGTTTAGATGCAGACATTTAGCAACATCCAAGATCGGTTGGTATGCCGTTGTTAATAGTGACAGAATAGTAACAATATAGTGACAAAATATAAACATTATCGCTGAAACACTCGCAGGTGCATTAGTGACTAATTCGTGATGGTTATAAAATTTACAATAGCAATGAAGTATGGACAGAAAAATATCCGTCGCTATAATTGACGTATAATTTTGACATATTTTTAGTAACAGTACAGTGACAAAATAGCGATACTTTTTTTAATACAAGAGAGACAGAACAGTGACAACATAGTGACAACACTTAAATATTGTCACTGTAGTACTCGCAGGTGACCTAGCGACAGCTTTGTGATGGAATAATAACCTCTATATGATTCGTACTAACGATGAAATTGTGACGAATATGCATCAATCGCTAAAATTAACGTGTACTTATCACATAATATTAGTAACGGTGTAGCGACAGGATAGCAACACTTTTCTAATAAAAGAGAGATAGAACAGCGACAACATAGTGACAACATTCAGACGTTATCACTATAGCACTCGCAGGTGACCTAGCGATAGATTTGTGATGAAATAATGACTGCTATATGATTCATAATAGCGATAGAATTGTGACGGATATGCATCAGTCACTAAAATTGGTATGTAATTATCATGTAATATTAGTAATGGTGTAGCGACAGAATAGCGATATGTTCCTAATAAAAGAGAGATGAAACAGCGACACCATAGTGACAACACTCAAACGTTGTCGCTATAGCTCTCGCAGGTGATCTAGCGACAGATTTGTAACGGAATAATGATAGCTATATAATTCATAATAGCAATAGACTCGTGACGAATATGCATCAATCGCTAAAATTGATGCATAGTTACCACGTAATATTAGTAACGGCGTAGCGATAAAATAGCAATACTTTTCTAATAAAAGAGAGACGAAACAGCGACACTATAGTGACAACACTCAAACATTGTCGCTATAGCACTTGCAGGTAATCTAGCGATAGAGTTGTGATGGAATAATGATCGCTATATGATTCATAATAGTGATAGACTCATGATGGATATGCATCAATCGTTAAAATTAGTGTATAATTATCACTTAATATTAATAATGATATAGCGATAGAATAGCGATACTTTTCTGATAAAGGAGAGACAGAACAGTGACACCATAGTGACAACACTCAAACGTTGTCGCTATATCACTCGTAGGTGACCTAGCAATAGATTTATGACGGAATAATGGCCGCTATATGATTTATAATAGTGACGAAATTGTAACGAATATGCATCAGTCGCTAAAATTAGTGCGTAATTTTCATGTAATATTAGTAACGACATAGCGACAGAATAGTGACAATGATGTGAAAATAGAGAGACAGAATAGCGACTAAGTAGAGACGGATGTTGTTCTCGACATAATACTTTTTAGAGATAATATAGAAAGGGATTATGAACAAATCCGTGATATATGTAGCGACGACATTGTGATAGATTAGTGACAAATTATATGTCCTGAATAATTTTCTTTTAGTGACTGAATGACAACCAATTATCAACGGATATATATTTTCAAACAAAATATTAGAGAGAGACTAGTGATAAATTAGCGACTGTGTCTTGAGAACAACAGTTGTGTAGCGACGACCGAGCAATAGTAGAGAGATGGATCTATATTTTTTATTTGCAATAGGGGCGGATTAGAAATAGAATAGAGATGAAAGTTTAAAATTTGATAATTATTTTTAGATTTGTTTGTTTAAAAATTATTTTTTATTATACTTTGAGACATCTATTAATTATGTGATTAATGTATTAAAAATTTTAAAAAAAATAAGTTAGTATCATCAAATTTAATTATGTCAAATTTTTAAATTGATTTGTTTAAATTAAATTATTTTTTATTATATATTAATTTGCTTGTCTATTATGTGATTTATGTATTAAAATTTTTAAAATAAATCAGTTAATATCATAAAATTTAATCATAATCAACTATTTTTAGATTGGTTTATCTAAAATTATTAATTGTTTATTATATTTTTATCATACATATATTAAATACTTTAAAATTATTCTAAAAATAATTTTAAACTATCATTAATTTATTTTAAATTAAATTAATTAAATTAATCATTTTTAATTTTAAACTATTCAACCATTACAGAGCATGCCACAAGTTCCACTCATTCTTATTTAAAATACTTTTCAATGATGAGCTAGCCGATGATCCTATTGATCTGCTTAATATGTTTAAATTTATTAAATTTAAATCGATTTAACATGTTAAATTTACGTATATATCTTAATTTGATCTATTTAATAGATAGATTATATAGATAAGGTCTGATCATTTATCTAATAATTAAATTTAATTTAATTAAAATTTATATTTTATTAATATAAATAGTTTAAATTAAAATTTATGAATTTTTTATTTAATTTATATCTAATTAGACACCGGCGTCTGGCAACCCGCTCAAGCCTTCCACTCGATTGAGACTTCCGAATACAGGGAGTAAATGCCCAACGCAAAACCCCAGCTATCCTCCCACTTGATTGAGACTTCTGAAAACAGAAAATAGAAAGGAAGTACCCAACGTGAAACCCCAGCCGTCATCTGACCCTATTCGGCCGCTCCAAGCCTCCCACCCGGTTGGGACTCCTGAGGACGGAAGGAGGAAGAGAAAAATTGGGGGAAAACAGAGGAAAAATCCATGAAAACAAAGGAAAGACGGAAAAAATTTAAGGTAAGACCTTTCCCTGATCATTTTTTTCTTTCTGCTTCGTTTTCTATTCATTTCATTATTTTTTTTGGGTAAGGAGAGCACTTGAGAGAGATAGAGGGGTTTCTTAGGTTCCATTTAGGCTTTTGTCTCAAGTATATGGGATTTTGTGCGACTTATGGTGGTGTGAGTTGGTTCTGGAGGTTGTGGCAGTAAATCACCGGGAAAATGGAAGAAATCAAAAGGTAATATTTTTCCCCACATAGATTGATATATTTGTTTTTCTTTCCCTTTTTTTCTTTTCTTTTCATTTTCTTTTTTGAAGATCTGTGGAGAAAGAGGACACCTGAGAGAGACCGGAGGAGTTTCTTAGGTTTCGGTTGGGGTTTTGTGGGTTTTGTCTTAATCTTGGTAGAAGCTTAATCTTGTAATGCACAGATTATTACATGACTTTGTGTGTTTTTGGTCACCCATCAAACGATGGGAAAAGTAAGAATGGTGAAAGAATTTCTTGTTCAATCTTTATCCCCCTTTATTATATCATTTCGATGGTACATTGGACATGATTTCATTGTCACAAATTTTGGATAAACCACATGCTAGCTCAGAACTTTTTAATGAAGTTATAGATGTGACCAGTGATCTCATGTGCCTTTTCCTGGTTGATAAAGTGACCAAATCGCTCCATAATAACAACCTCCTGAAGCAATGGAACATTCTTGTTGGGATATATAGGCTGACTCCTATGCATCGATTTATCCTCGAAATGATTCGATCGATGTTCGACTCTATCCATCAGACGGACAGACGACTCCGACAATGACTGTCGATAATATACGATCAAAAATATATCGGTCAAACAGATCAATACTGTTTCCAACCGATCGAACAGTCGAATCCATATCACCGACTTACTATCGAGGGTGGCAACTGACGTTCGACTTCCACAAGGCATCAGATCAGCCGACGGTATTTTCGAGTCATCACCCGACGTCCCGACAATCAAATACCGACATATAGTCGGTCAGTCCGTCCAAACACTATATAATCACTATGGGCTGTTGTCCTGTCAAGGACATGCTGTACGACCGTCATGGAGTATTGTCCTGCCAAGGACATGGATTAATTCCAATGACTTGACAACCCATGATGATTTGATAGCTCCCGGTGATTTGACAACTCTCCATTTATCTACACCATTAACGGTGGGACCATACCACATTCTACTATAAAACGGGGTAAGGCAACAGTTTTGATAAGCTCTCTCTCGCTGAGTCCTTGATTTTTTCACTGTTGCCTAATCTCCTCTCTGACTTAAGCATCGGAGGATTCCCGTCAGAGACATCTCCGATCAGTAAGAATTTTTTTTGCAGGTGCGCGCCTCCGACGTTCAGGTGACGAGGGGATTAGCCGTAATAATTCTGTTTAAAGCCACCGGTGTGTATGTAATCCTGGATTCCTAGGAAATGGTAGGTAAGATCCAGGTCTCCCACAATAAACTTAACTGGCACTTTTATTTGTGCTGCTGTCCAAGGCGCTGCCAGCTCTCAGTTCCTGCAAAAAAAAGCCCCAGCATATAGAAAGAGACCACTCCAGTTAATACATTCTGAACTCATGATTTTTAAATGAGAATATATTAGTAATGCGGTTGTAGGCAACATGTTTGCTGAAATGTCTCTAAGAATAAAATAAAATGAATTTGTGCCTGTTTGTTGAAATGTTCATTGTATTTGTGGGGAAGTTTGAGGGGAAGGACGAGAGCATGCTTGGTTAAACTAAAGGATAAAGCAGAGCAATTTTTCTCTTTTATTAGGCAGTGTGTCAAGGTGGCTTTTTATATTATAATGATCCCACCAAAGACATAGTCAAAGTGAGCTTTAATTTTTTATTAATAGCCATGATATTATTTTATCCTTAATGTCAAAATAAAAATTTAGGGACACGTACCAAAAGGTGTCTAATAAATATTATTTTATTGGATATAATACCAAGGCACGTATCAACATCTACTTTAGTTGTTACATGTTTTTGTGGTTTTTTTTTAAATTTTTGCATACTACTTTTGAGTATATGTATGTTTAAATTTTATTATTTATCACTTGGTAAAATTGATAGAGATGACGAATCGGAGTTGGATTCATTGTAGGATTTATAAGGGAATAGTGACAGATGAATTTAAGAATGAAGTTGCTAAGTTTATTGACATTGTAATTTCTAATCCATCGCACATGAAAAATGAAAAAATTCTTTGCCCTTGTCTTAAATGTAAGAATAGAAAATTTTTGATACTCGATGAAGTGATAGTTCATCTCTAGAAGAAAGGCTTTGTAGATGGCTATCGCACCTGGATGCTGCATGAAAAATCTTATTCTAGATCTGAAGAGTCTAGTCCTAAAACTATTGATAGAGGAGTGCAGATGGTATGAACTTTTATGTGGATATGGTTATAGATGCCACGAGGAGGCCTGAATTGAATAATGGTGCTAGGGAGGATTTTGATGAATCTCCAAATCCAATGGCCGCTAAGTTTTATAAATGGCTTAAAGATATCGATGAGTCACTATAGAAGGGTTGCAGTAAGCATACTAGGTTATCAGTGGTCACTCAGTTGTTGAATTTGAAATCAGAGTTTAGTATGAGCAAGGCATGTTACAATCAAATGCTTTGAATTATTAAAAACATGTTGCCTCAGGATGAAAAGTTGTCTGAAGATTTCTATCAATCAAAAAAAATTGTAAAGGAATTGAGATTGAGCTATCAAAAGAAAGATATTTGCTCAAATTTTTGCGTGTTGTATTATATGAATGATAGTCAGAAAATAGACTATTCTATTTGTGGTCATCCTCGATTCAAGTCCAATGAGGTGGGCAAAAAAAAATGCAATGGACCACACATATGGTATTGCGATATTTTCCTCTTGCTCCTAAACTCCAACGATTGTATATGTTAAGCAAGACTGCAATGTATATGAGATGGCATAAGGAAGGGGTTTGGCATGATTTTGCTGTGATTTTGCATCCGACGAATGGGAAAGCATGAAAGCAATTTAATTTGATGCATCCAGAGTTTTCAAGTGATTGTCAGAATGTTAGATTAGGTCTTTGTACTGATGGGTTCAACCCATTCACATCAAGCTCAACACCTTATTCATGCTGGCCTATTTTTTTGACTCCGTATAATCTACCCCCAGGAATGTGCATGGATAGACGTAATTTGTTCCTAACATTGGTCATTCCTGGTCCGAAGTCACCTGGTAAAAGCATAGATATTTGCTTAAGGCTATTAATCGATGAATTATAGATGTTGTGGAATGACGGTGTTTGTACTTTTGATGCACATCGAAAACAAAATTTTAACATGAAGACTGCACTAATGTGGATAATTAGTGATTTTCCTATTTATAGGATGTTGTCAGGATGGAGCACATATGGTAGACTTGCATGTCCTTATTGTACGGGAGATACCAACTCTTTCACACTGAAGGGTGGTAGTAAGAAGTCATGTTGGTTTGATTGTCATCGGCTATTTCTTTCTTCCAATCATACATTTTGAAAACAAAAGGATGCATTTACTAAATCTACTGTGGAGAAAAAAGGTCCTATACTTCGATTGACTGGAAGAAAAGTGAAAGCTAGAGTAGAACAGTTTGATCAAATCACATTTGGTGACATTAAAGGCAAGACAAAAGATACTTTGCAAGCCCGTTGTGATTTAAAACAGTTCTGCAAATGATCGGAGCTTGAGTTAAAAGAAGTTGGAGGCAAATTGGTTAAACCTAAGGCTTCCTTTCTCTTGGTACAAGACCAAATTAAGGATATGTGCGAGTGGGTTAAACGTACCGAGATTGGAAATCCTTCCTCCAAAAACTCATAGAATAATTGACCAGCTGACCTTGTAACTGGGAAAGAAACATATTTCCTTAGGACTGTTATCTAAGGAGTGAGGCTTTCAAAATGAGGACCAACAGGGTCTCCATCAAAATCATTCAGGACACCAGTCCTCAAGGAATCATTTTTTGGCACAGTGAGACAAGAACGGCCACCCTGTCCCAAGCTTGTACTTGGTTCTATACGCAACTGGTGCTTCACACCTCTCACCTTCCTGATTCTGCACAAAAGAGAGTTGCCATCTTCATTCATATTGCATCAGCTCATGCTGTGATGATGCAGCAAATCCACAGATCTAGGCAGTCAATTGCACTTCTTGCTTGCAACAACCTGAAAAAGAAATTGCAATTTGATAAGTCAAATTAAATGAGGAAGGACGATTTGGTATTTTAATTGATCGAATTATTTTGCACGGCCCTTTTAATTTGTCCACATCAGGAGAAGGTTGCATGTTCAAGATTCTCATTACTTGAAATTCAAGTCAGCCTCACGGAGCTGTCCAAACCTACTGAAAGCAACTTGTTGGAACAATAATGTTTTCTCTTCATTTGGTAGATGATTATGTTTTTAGAATTACAATGAGAGCTCATGTTTAATCATCTTTTGATAATCTGGGATGATGCAATATAAGTAAATACCTGTACTTGAAACAGAACTTAAAACAGTCAGTTTATTCATAGGAGTATGCATACCAACCTCATTTACAAAAGGAAAACATAAAAGAAAGGCATCACTTTCACAGAAAAATGACAGGGTAAGAGGACTTCATACCTTAGGTAGGTCTATTCTCCCAATTCTTCCAACATCGCCATTTGTTAACTCTTTTTGTCGAACCATTTTCAATTCCTCCAGCTAGATTACAGGAATATATATCAGTTTTCTTATGTAAAAGAATAACTGGTCACCAATAGATATTTCATGAGTGGACCGTAATATTATATAATTTTGTTAGCGACTTGCTTATTGGCTAACATAAAATCTGTACAGTTTTATACAAACACAAATGAGTTGATAGAAAATCTTTGACCATAGATAGCGCACATGTAACAGTACAGCAAAATTATTTCTTAGGATGATTGTGTCCACAAAGTTCTACCAAGTAATGATTTTAAACATGTCATACATGATACAACTATGGTGTTAATTATCATTCAGAAGCTAGTTTCACCAATTTATATTACTAGAGCAGATGATATTCATCTACTATTTCTTGTTTGGGATAAAATAATGTCATGACATGAATGCATAATGACATAAATGCCTGTATTTTGGATAAAAATATAACTACACCTCCGAACTTAACAGCATTTACAACTATAGTCAATGCACCTCAAGACATAACACCATCAGAGGTAGTCCAAGATAATGCATCTCCAAACACAGAACATCTAGAGACAGCTCAAGATAATGCTACTTGAGACACAGCGCCACTATCAGAGGTAATCCGAGACAGAGAACCACATACAACAGCTGCAAATATAGCACCAGAAGAATCAGAATCGGTCTCCAAAGATGATGAAGAACCTGTCTTGATTGGGATTGAGTTGACTGTTATTTCTACACATGCACCATGAGTAAAAACAAAAGTAGACTTTGTGGTTATTCTATATTGTATAAATATACATGTTGGCAGTTGATGGTTCCTTTGTGTTGTTTTTGTTTTAGGGAGAAATTCTATCCTAGTGATGCCGTGCGATACATCTTTTGGATAACCTTCCAAATGGTTGTATCAGATGGTCCATGTACCCTATGGAATTGAAGAACTTTTTGTTTGATGAGTTTGTTGTATACATGAAACAAACTTGTTTAGTAATTACATACTTGATTCTTATTTTTATTGATTTTAGATTAATACGTTTTATTGATTGATGTGCTTCTATAATATTTATAGGATAGTTATAAATTTGCTCCTGACCTTACTAAAAGTATATTGAAAAAAGGTTTTCATGAAGGTTGCAGGAAGATGACTTAGTCAAAGGCTAAACTATTTAAGGAAATGGATAATGTAGAATAATAATACAAAAGATTTGAGTGAAATAATTGGTAAAGGTTCTCTTTTTATGACTGTTGAGAAATGGGCTAGCTTGATGGTAGAGTGGATAAAGGATGAATGGCAGAAGAAATTGAAGATCGCAAAGAACCGTCAATAGTCTGATGTGAGCATCGATACAAGCGGGTTTGCTATTATGTATGCTCATGATAGACGTATGGTATGTACTTTTAGAGCTCTCTTTGGTACTTATCTTATGCTGCAAGCATTTTAATTTTCGGATTTAGTTTTTGATTTTTTCAATATTTGGAGACATGTTTAATCACATCAGTCAGTATTCCAACTTCCCACACCTACTTTGGATTAATGTTTGGAGACATGTTTGAAGTAATTGTTATTGCCTTTATGGTATTTTTTCATAAGCATTGAGCATTAATTTAGTCTTTAAATTATTATAGGAAATGATGCTCGATAAATCGATTTATGACAAAGAGTTGTTTGAACACACTCATAAGAGAAGATAGTATCTTTACATCTGAGAAAGCAAAGATAGCGAGTGTAAGTATTTTTTTCTCTTGTTCCTTTTTATTTTGCATATTTATTATTGTAAAGCATTTGTCATATTAATTGTTTATATACTGAATTTTTTTTGATTTTACATAGCAGGAGAAATATGATATTATGGTGCGACAGAAGTATGGTGAGGATCTATTTTTCTATTTTTTTTTGGATGAGGAGGTTTGGTTGGCTGCTGCGGGACTGCTCAAAAAGGATAGAGTGTTTGTGTTAGGTTATAGCTTAGTTCCTCCTCCATCTAAATCCAACAATATATCATCTCAAACTAGCATTGTTGGATGTGACGCGCAGCTGCATTCGAATGATGAGGTGACGAGGGAGATGCGTCTTATGTAGAAGAATATGGATAAGTTAAATTAGAATATTTAGGCACAACAAAATCCAATAGGTTAGGTTCTTCTTGCACAATAGTAATTTATAGGCTGGATTTTTCATGGTTTGTCTCAATTGATACATCCACAACCACCACCGACATCATCTGGATAGACAACTGAGCATTCTTCTAGATCTTCGGATACGACTCTGACTATAGCTCCATAGTGTTAGTCATCTGCTTGGTGGGCTGCTCTTCCTTGATGGATGCCACCACACCCATATACTCCATTGACGTTCCTTCGGTGGCTCAAACTCTAACTCAGCTTTAGGTAGTTGAAGAAATATAATTTTTAATATCTTTCTTCATTTTTTGTGCTATATCATGCTTATACATGGATATATGATATTTAGGACTCTACTTCATAGCAACATGCGTCGGAGGGAGATAGAAGTGGACATAGCTGTGGTGGAGGGGATACACATCTAGGCACTTCATAGTTTGTTATGTGCTTTATTATGTGCCACTTGTTTTATTTTATATATTTTATTGTTTGTGTGCTTTATGTATTTTGGACATATGTGATTGATATTATATATATTTTATGTGCATTTGCACATACTTATAGTGTTATGAATATTATAATTAATTGATTTTGGATAAAATATTATAGATTTCATGATTAAGTGTATCTTGCTAAAATAGAGAAATTGATGTTGCCTGGCGTGAGAAATAGGAGATTGGATATTGCTCTATGAATGTTATTAGTTATGCAAGTATCAATTTTAGGTATTAAAAAAATATGAAGAAAAATTAAAAATTTTAGTGACAAAATAGAGATGGATTGTTGATAGAATCTAATGTTAAAAACAAAATTAGCGATAGAATCATGATAGATTAAAGACTAACAAAGATGTTGGACAAATAGTACAGTGATAGAATAATGATAAAATAGTAACAAAATATATTTATATTTAATGACACACTAGCAACAAATTAGTGACTAATGAGATACTACATTAACGATCATATACTGACAATATAGCGATGGAAAATATTTAATTTTAATGACAAATTAGTGACAAAATAGTGATGAACAATATATTATATTAGCAATTGAATACTATCAAAGTAGCGACAGACGATAATTTTTTGTAATTATATTAAAGATCGCATAATGATAGATTAGTGATAGTTTTATTTTTTTTCAATTTTTTTCTAGCAACGTAATTGTAACACATTAGAGACAAATCATTGCATCTTATTAGCATTGTGCCATGATTTTAGCGACAGTCGAAATGGCGTTGTTACTCCATCACTAAATACATTTAGCGATGGATTAGTGATAGCAAAGACATCCATCACTAGTTTAGTGATGAAGCTTTTTGTTACAACCTTAGTTCCGTCGCTAATCAGTCGCTAGATGGTCTTTATCCAATTTAGCGATGGAATAGAAACGGAGTAAAGACGGATTTTATCTGTCAGTAATTAACAATTTTCTTGTAGTGAGGTGCCGCGAGTCGGATGGATCCTCTATCACGTCATTGACTCTGAGAGCCAGATGCTGCTCTATATGACTGTGGGGTCACTGATGACCCCACATCATCTAAATCTGAAAGTATCAAGACATCATAAAAAATATTATATTAGATAATAAAAGATAAAATAATATAAAAAAAATATCTAAAGTATTAGAGTTTACCACGTGGTATGAATGATGTAGAATTATGTGAGCTGGTTGCATAAGAGCTCTCTCCTTGAGAGCTCTGTTCTTGACTGTGATGGCTCTGGCCTCTAGAAGATATGATCTATAATTTTTAAAAATAAGAATAAATAGATTTACGGATTAATTATATAATTATGGATGGCAATGTAAGATTTAAAATGATGCAAGACAAATATTTAAAATGATTCAAGATAATGGAAGAAATAAAACGATACTAGAAGGTCGCAGTGATTCTAAGTTCGTGGGAGAAATCCCTCAAGATGGAGATCGGGAGAATGAGAGCGGCCTGAGGTGGCATTTTGGATGCAAGATATAAGAGCTTAGATGCGGCAGCACTATTCATTGATCTCTTCAGATGTTTGATATCCTTTGGATTCTTCGTCTGATTCTTCCTCTTCTTCCACTTCTTCATCTTCTTCCTCTTCTTTTCCTTAAATAGGATTGCCCTTTAAAACAAACTCAAAATGATCTATCTCCTCATGTTGGCCATTACGTAGAAGAAAATCTAGAGCATCCAACTCTGCATCTATGAAAGGTTGATGAACTTTAGATGTTTCATCCTCCTGAAAGCATTCTGGTAAATGAGGTTCTTCTTCTTCTTCGAGCGTGTAATGAACAGTTTGAGACTTAATTTTGTATATAGCCCATCATTTTTTTTTCCTCTCTCCCTTGATGGAAAAGGAGTATAATAAACTTGAACAGCTTGTTGAGCCAGTACAAATGACTCATTGACATATGCTTTTGATCTATATTTGATTTCAATAAGTGCTGCCATGAATCAACTTTCGTACCATGCTCAAATGATAGGCACTTAAATAGAATGACACTATTACTTCTAAGATAGGTCAACTTAATCGCTTCTTCGAGGATTCCATAATAGTCACTCTCTGCCTCTTTCTATCAGCTGTCCTTTATACACACTTCACTATTCATTATGCTCTTATGATATTCGTATTACTGGATATGAAATTTAAAATCATTTACGTTACAGTCATTATAACATGTAACGTATTTTATTGGCCCATAACTCAATAGTCTTAGCTTCTTAGGTATGGATTAGCCCTCTTGCATGATTTGTATATTATAAAAATAATAAATTAAGAAAAATTAAAATATATGAAATAAAAATGGATGCTTACCAATTTATGGAACCAATCTACAAAGTTCTATAAGCGCTATACGAAAATTTCTTGCTCACTTATCCTCGAATTGTCTTATCTCAGTATCTTATCATATTACTTAAATATGTATAAAATAAGTATACTGTAATAAGTGGTTGAATAGTTGAGATTGTGATGGACACTTACTCAATATACGCATCGACCTCCTTGCAGTTTAGTAGAACATATGCCTCTACCTGTCGTAATTCAGTATCAATTAAAATCTGAGGAACCCCGTGCCTAAATTTACGATCAGAATAGGCAAATATTGATATCTCCCACTCTGATCTCTCACCACCACCATCATCATTTCGGTCTACTTGAGTTAGCTTTGTCTGCATATTAGGATTAAAGTAGTGTTGGTTGAAATTTAAAATTTCTTCTATTATGTAAACCTCCATGATAGAATCTTCGATTCTGACTTTGTTTTTCACTTTCTTCTTGAGACTGTATATATATCTTTCAAATGGATACATCCATCTGTACTGCATTAATCCCTCCATTCTAGCTTCATACGTCAGATGAATTACGAGGTGCTCCATTGAGTCGAAGAAGCTTGGAGAGAATATCTTCTCTAACTTGCATATGGTCTCTACATTGCTAGCCTCAAGACTGGAGATATGGTCGGTGGATAGTTCGGTATTACAAATGTTTCTGAAGAAAAGACTAAGCTCGATCAAAAAACTCCATATGAAGTTGGGAAGGAGATCATGTCAAGCCAATGGATGTAATCATTGCATGAAGACATGGCAGTCATGGCTTTTTAGCCCATATAATCTGCAATCTTTGACATTGACGCACTGAGCTAGATTACTTGTATAACTATCTGAGAATTTAAGATTTTTACACCATTCACATGCATTCTTCAACTGCTCTCTCGTTAAGGTGTAAGATGTTTTTGACTTCAAAAATTTTTCAGATGATACCTCAACCAGCTGTAATAGAGGTCGCTTGCATATGTTCTTCATATCTGCTCGAGCCTTGGGGTTGTCCTTCGTCTTGCTCTTGACATTCATAACAGTGTAAAAAATATTATTGAATATATTCTTCTCAATGTATATGACGTCAAGGTTATGACGAATCAAATTGATGGACCAGTACGGTAATTCCTAGAAAATACTGTGCTTCATCCAGTAATGAGTTCTACCAAATTCTCGAGGTTTCTGCTTGTCAAATAGTATGCCAAACTGGGCTTTGTCCATTTAAGATATCCTCTGAAATACTTCTATACCACTGAGGTGCGGGGGTGCACGATCCTTCTCTATCTTATTCCTTTTGAAACTGTCCCGCTGCTTTCGAAAAGAATGATGCTCGAAGAAAAATTGATGATGACAATCGAACCAGCAGGACTTACGATCGTGCTCAAGTTGAAATGATTTTATATTCTCCATGCAATAGGGATATGCTAGCTTCCCATGAGTGCTCCATACTGACAGCATCCCATAAATAGAAAAATTGCTAATGGTCCACATCAATGCAGTCTTCATTATAAAATTTTACTTCTTCGATACATCAAATGTATGTGTGCCATTGGAACATAAGAATTTTAGCTCATCAATAAGATGCGTTAGATATACATCAATGTTTCTATTAGGGTGTCATGGTCCAAGAACGACTAATGTAAAAAAGATATTATATTCTTTCATGAATATCCCAAGCGATAGATTGTATGGAGTAATAAAAACTGATCAATATGAATAAGGGGCCACTGCATGACTGAACGGTATAAACCCATCCATAGACAGACCCAGTCAGACATTGTGTGATTCCTGAGTAAATAAAGGATGGCAAGCATCAAATTTTTTTCACACTGTCCGACGGAGACTCATCATATCTGTGTGCTTGCGAATCCCTTCTTTGTACCATCTCATCTATCCGACAGTACTCTTAAACAAGTAGAGTCTCTGAAGCCTAGAAATAAGAGAAAGATATTGAAGAACCTTATATGGTATGTTCTTCTGATTTCTACCCTCTTGTCTCGGTTTAAATCGGCTTTCACCACATATGTCATATGAGCTCTTTAATTGGTTCTCTTTGTAGAAAAGCATACAATCATTACGGCATGCATCTATTTTTTCAAATCCCATGTTTAATCTTTTCACCATTTTCTTTGAAGCATAGAAGCTCTTAACAAGCTTCTCATTTTTCGGTAGCATCTTTTTTATTATTGCTACCATCCTATCATAATAGTTTATCATCATATTAAACTCGATCTTCAAGTTCAACAATTCTGACACAGCTAATAATATACTGTGTGTTTCATATTTCGATCATAGTGGTTCATCAACATCTTTCAATATACGATAAAAATCATCTTATCAGCTTTTGGATTATCCTCCATATCCTAATCAAATTTAGGACCAGCCGCATCCATAATCATATCTATCATTCTATCTATATCTCTATCCTACTAACTTTTAACCCTTGCAATTATCTTCCATGTCCCCCCATGCAGGTACCAATGCTTAGGGCTTGCATAAATCCACTCCTATATAAATGGACAATTATTTTATCCCTATCAAGCATTTCTCTATTACCACATCTCTTACAAGGACAACGAATCTGACCTTAATATAAGAGTGCCGTATTTCTAAAAGCATAATCAAAAAAGTATTTGACGTCCTCTTTATATTCAGCAAAAATCGTCTCATCGACTATTCGACGGTCCATCCAACTACGATCCATGATACACTATCTAAGGATTCTACGTATACAAATACAAGATAATTGCTAAATGATTATTTTATTATTTCGAATGATTTATACCAAGGTATACTGAACCGATACCGTCGGCCATTTCGATCAGCCGATGGTATGGTTCGGTATGGTTTCATACCGTACCAAACTGATGATTCAAATCGAAAGAAAAAAAGAGAAAAATAGAGAGAGAGAAAAAAGAAGAAAAAAAAAGGGAGGGAAGGAGCCGGCAGGGCCATCGGACGGTCTCTAACTGGCCACCGTGGCCATCGGAGGGCGCAGTCCACGCGTGCGGAGCCGCAGGCGTGAAACAGGGGCATCGTCCCTATTTCGTAAATTTTTTAAAAAATATGATTTTAAATGAAGTCGGCAAATGATTTGCCGGCTTCATGATTTTTTTTTAAAAAAAATTCTTAAGTTGGCAACTGATAAACACTTAATTTAAGTCATTTAAAACAGAAAATCATATTTAATTTATTTTATTTATTAAGAATTTGATGCTTCTTTTTATGTTTTATAGGAAAGATGATCGCCAATATAAAGAGTTCGATTTATAGATAAAAAAGACTCAAGTTTGAAGAAATTTGGACTTAAAATAAAATTAAAATAAAAGAAGGATGCATATGATATTATAGAAAATGAAGATACTGTGCAAAGAATCCAAAAGAATATAGATTTCATTGTAAAAAAATAAAAGTTTTTTTTTGGAATATACAAAGAATGTTTCACGTGGAATACAAAAAAAAACACTGTGTGCGCGAATGAGTGCGTGAGCGCGTGGGTCCGCGTGTGAACGTGCATGCGGGGCGGACGCGGATGCGGGACGGACGCGGGTAAGCACGGATCGCGGCAGCAGCGCAGGTGACGCGCAACACGGGCGAAATGCAGACAACGTGCAGGCGGGCATGGACGCGGGTGCGGCATTCGGATGCGTGGTTTTTAGTAATTTTTTTTAGTCCCATATCGAAGAATCATGTAAAACTTCTTCCTCCTAACACCTATAAAAAGGCTCTTGTATTCCTATTTGAGGGGCATCCCAGAAATTCTTCTAGAGCCTTGCATAGAGGAAAAAAAAGGGACTACTTCATGAGTACCTAGGCTAGTAGTCTCGGAAGTGGAGAAGAAACTTTGTAACGACACAGAGCGGGTTTATTGTTCTAAACTTTCTTGTATTTCTTTATATGCAATAAAGATTATGCTTTTTATTTAAATTGTCATGAGTTCTTTATTTGCTCTCTTTCATATGCTTTTATTTATGCTTTCCTGTTAGATTAATATTATGAACAATTTTTACTTTCCGGAGACGCGCCGTGATCTACGGATACGGGGCGTGCCGAGGAAAGAAGAGTTGTTTACCTAGTACTTTTCGGAGACGCACCGTGATCTACGGGTACGGGGCGTGTCGAGGAAAGATCGATATTTTTTTTAAGATTAATCATATCAATTTAATTAAAAAAAAGAGATACAACTCTGCTAGTACAAAATTAATTCAAAACTCTCAAGCTCCTTATTTTCTTATTACATTAATTTTAAGATAATTTATTTTCTAAATCAAAAACAACGCTTCTTTCTTTTATTTTGCAATCTCAACTTAGCCCAAAGTCCCTGAGGATACGATCTCGACTCATCCTACCTACGTAGTGAGTAGAGTTATTTTTGGTGCTATCAACGACTACGCATCAAATTTTGGCACCGTTGCCAGGGATCTTGGTACGGTTGAATTAAAAAATTAAAAATTAAAAAAAAAAGAAACCACTGACATTTCATAACACTTAACTAAAATAGCGTAACCTCAAATATAAAAATTTCTAACTTGATTGGACACCTTGTTTCTTTACATTGCATCTCCATAATTAATCTTAAGGGCAATAACCCATTAACCAGATAAGGTGGGGATTTGATCACCCTTCCTTGACCCAAAAATCATATCCTTCATTTTGCATTAAATCAAGCCTTAATTTTAAAATCAACTAGACGTCAGTCCTAGAAATTTCGAGCTCAATAGGACAAGAAAGCTCTAGAGTTGAACCGAGTGCGGATTGGTTAATTACTTGGTGTCTAAGGTAAGTGGTTAAAGAAAGTGATTTTTAATTGGTTCCATTAACTGATCTGGCCAACTCAGTTGGTGTCTAAGGAAAGCAACGAACAGGGAACCTCCCACATCTTACACTTACCTGGCCGAGTCAGTTAGTCAGTCTTGAGTTTGGAGTGCTCAAAGGCGGTCTTGGAAGTTAGGAGCTGTCTAGATCTAGGTTAACCCTAGGATAGAGAGTCTATACTTGTTTAAGTTGATTGTAATTAACATCTAAACATTAACTAATTTCTTCCTTTTCATAGATTTAAGATTCTTAGGTTCTTCTCTTTAGATTTTCTTCACTCTTTTCTCACTTTATTATAAATATATATATATATATTATAAAAATTAAAATTTTTTGTGTTTGCTTTAAAGTATAATTGTAAGGTGTATGCTTGGCCGTAGATCGTTACGATCAGAAATCCAACCTTTTGATCCAGAAATAGAAAGAACCTTTAGAGCCAACAGACGTAAAAATATGGACCGAAATCAGGAGAATGATCCACCCAGGCAATTGAAGGAGTACTTTACTCCTTCCACATATATCTACTCTCCTTGTATTCAAGTGCCCCCTGTGGAGGCCACCCAATATGAAATTAAGTCCAGTATAATCCAAATGCTACCTTCATTTTATGGACTTAGTAATGAGGACCCTTATAAACATCTTGAAGAATTTCTTGAGATATGCTCAACTGTCAAAATTCACAACTTCTCCGATGATGCTCTTAGGTTAAAATTATTTTCTTTCTCACTTAAGGACAAAGCCAAATACTGGCTACATACTTTGGATTCCATGACTATATCAACCTGGGACCAGCTGCAAGGAGAGTTTCTCAAGAAATATTTTCCCATAGAAAAAACTAATCAAATAAGGAAAGCCATAACTAGTTTTTTCCAATTAGATGGAGAAATATTTCATGAAATATGGGAGAGATTAAAGGATCTTATTAGAAAATATCCCCACCATTCTGTACCCAAGTGGCAATTAATCCAATATTTTTATGATGGGCTATCTGAAAGACATCGACAAATGGTCGATGCATCATGCGGTGGGACATTCATACTGAAAAATGAGAATGAGGCATGGCAACTGTTTGAAATTTTAAGTGAAAATTCATTACATCATATGTCTGTCTCTATTAGAGATAAACCCATGTTAAACCCAAAGAGAGGTGGAATATATGAAGTAGGAAATGCCATAGATATCCATCATAAGGTAGATGAATTGTCCCAAAAGTTAGATCGATTATTAAGTATAGGACAGTCACCTTCTCCATCCCGTCAGATACAAGATATATGTGCATTGTGTTCGAGCCCCACTCATTGTGTGAATGATTGTCCGGTTGCACCACAGTTTTCTGAATATGTACAAGAACAAGTCCATCAAGCCCAAACTACTCATAGATCAGAGAACAACCCCTATTCTAGTACGTACAATCCAGGATGGAGAAACCATCCGAATTTCTCATGAAAATCACAACCAGTGATTCCTCCAGTGCAACAAAGATCAGGTTATCCGGATGCGACTTATAGGCATCCATCCCAGCTACAATACCAGAACCCTCCTCAACCCACTCTGAGTACTCATAGCTCGGCTTTCGAAGAAAAGATACTGCAAGCACTTAAAGGACTAGAAATGAATACCCAACTCCTTCACTCCCATACGCAATCAATAGCAAAGCTAGAGATCCAGATAGGTCAGCTAGCAACAGCTTTCAGTAGGAGGAAAGAAGGCAAATTACCCAGTCAACCTATTAATAACCCAAAAGGACAGTACATGGCTGAAAGCTCCATTGGTCCTGAAACTTTTTTCGAACATGCCAAATCGATTATGACCCTCAGAAGCGGAAAAATTTTAAATCAACCTGAAGTAATCCAACAACAAGAGCAACCAATTTCAGCTACAACAGAAAAGAAGAAACTTGAAGAGAAGAAAGAACCTATTAACCCAGCTCCTGCACCTAAAGCTCCATTTCCTAGTGCTTTAGAATCCTCTCTGCCTCTTGATAAGAAGGGTATAAAAATGAATGAAATGTTGGAACTGTTTAAACAGGTTCAGATAAACTTACCTCTTCTCGATGCCATTAAGCAAGTTCCAACTTATGCTAAATTTCTAAAGGACCTGTGTACATAGAAACGAAAATCAAAGGCACAAATACCAAGAAAAGTCCACCTAACTGAGCAGGCTAGCTCAGTTTTCCAGCAAATTGCCCCACCCAAACTGAAAGATCCAGGTACCCCAATTATTTCTTGTGTCATAGGGGACCTCACGATTAAGAAGGCATTATTAGACTTGGGTGCAAGTGTCAACCTTCTCCCAAGCTCTGTATATGACCTATTTGGATTTGGAGAGTTAAAACCCACGACAGTGATCTTACAACTAGCAGACCGATCCATTAAGGTACCCCGTGGAATGCTGGAAGACGTATTGGTGAAAATAGATGAATTTTACTTTCCTGTTGACTTTCTTGTGCTGGATATGGAATCTGGCAGCAACCCCAACCAAATACCAATCATCCTAGGTAGACCCTTCTTAGCAACCGCTAATGCTTGTATAAATTATAGGACCGGAGTTATGGATGTATCTTTCGAAAATAAGAAGCTAAGGTTGAATATTTTCAATGCATCTTTGGGACCACCTGTGTACGACCATAATGAGATCAACTTGTTAGAAGAAGTTATAGAAGATAAAGCTCCTACCTTGCTCAACTTAGATCCTTTACAGGCATGTCTAACACATTTTGGAATAGATAATTTTGATATTGATGGATACACTGAAGAAATACATGCTTTGCTAGAACCTCTCAATTTTAGCACCAATCCCCTTTGGACTGTAAAGTACAAGCAATTACCAATTCAATCAAGCCTTCTGGTACGATCCTTAGAAGCACCACCTACTCTAGAGCTAAAGCCTCTTCCTGCCACGCTGAAATATTCATTTCTTGGATCCAATGACACCCTTCCAGTGATCATTGCATCTGACCTAACCAACGACCAGGAAGACAAACTTGTCGGGGTACTCAAAAAGCATAAAGAGGCTATAGGGTGGTCAATTACCGATTTGAAGGGTATAGATCCTTCGGTTTGCATGCATCATATTCACTGTGAGGTTGAGGCAAAATCACATAGGGACATGCAACGAAGATTGAATCCGAATATGCGGGAAGTCGTGAAAAAAGAAGTAGTGAAATGGTTAGATGCTGGAATTATCTATCTAATTTTCAGATAGCCAATGGGTTAGTCCAACCCAGGTAGTACCTAAGAAGTTAGGTATTACCATAGTAGAGAATGATGAGGGTGAGTTAATTCCTACTCGTGCAACAACTGGTTGGCGAGTATGTGTGGACTATCGAAAGCTGAATGCCGTTACTAGAAAATATCATTTTCTTTTGCCTTTTATTGACCAAATTTTAGAACGGCTAGCAGGACAAAGTTTCTTCTATTTTCTAGATGGATATTCGGGATATAATCAGATCCTGGTATTTCCTGCTGATCAAGAAAAGACTACCTTCACATGCCCTTATGGAACATTTGCATTTAGATGTATGCCATTCGGTCTCTGCAATGCACCAGCCATTTTTCAACGGTGCATTTTGGCCATCTTTTCTGATATGGTAGATAAATTTTTAGAAGTCTTCATGGATGATTTTTCAGTATTTGGCTCTACCTTTGATCATTGTCTTCAGAACCTAGCCAAGGTTCTTCAACGATGTATAGAGACAAATTTGGTTTTAAGTTGGGAGAAGAGCCATTTTATGATTCGTGAAGGAATCGTGCTTGGACATATTGTATCCAAGCGGGAGATTGAAGTAGATAAAGCAAAGGTTGAAGTAATCTTGAAATTGCCTCCCCCAACCTCGGTTAAACAGGTGCGATCCTTTCTAGGCCATGCAGGTTTCTATAGGCACTTCATTAAGAATTTCAGCAAGATATCACGACCCTTGTGCAACTTGCTTGCCAAGAAAAATTCTTTTGATTTTAATGAAGAGTGCCTAATTGCTTATAATAAACTCAAAACTACCTTAACCACTGCACCAATCATAAAATCTCCGGATTGGACCCTACCATTTGAAATCATGTGTGATGCTTCTGATTATGCTATAGGGGCAGTCCTTGGGCAAAGATTTAATCGAGAACCGCATGTAATTTATTATGCAAGTAAAACTCTTTCAGATGCTCAATTGAATTACACCACGACTGAAAAAGAGTTACTCGCTGTTGTGTTTGCTCTAGATAAATTTAGATCATACCTTTTGGGCTCCAAGGTCCTAGTATACTCCGATCATGCAGCACTGAAACATCTGCTATCAAAAAAAGATACAAAACCTAGGCTGATTAGATGGATCCTTCTATTACAAGAATTTGATTTAGAAATTTTAGACAAAAAGGGCTCCGAAAACTTGGTAGCAGATCATATTTCTAGGATCCTAGTAGAATACAATAAAGAAAGGATTAAAGATAGGTTTTCGGATGAACAACTCTTTTCAATCTCTTCCACTGATCTTCCCTGGTTCGCTCATATAGTCAATTACTTGGCAGTGGGACAAATCCCATCTCACTGGACCCAACAAGAGAAAAATAGATTTTTCTCCCAAGTAAAGTACTATTTCTGGGAAGAACCAGAATTGTTCAAATATTGCCCAGATCAAGTAATCCGACGTTGTGTCCCCGAGTGTGAAGTCCAAGGTATTCTTACTTTCTGCCACTCATTAGCATGTGGGGGACATTTTAATGAAAGAAAAACTGCAGCAAAGGTGTTGCAGAGTGGATTTTATTGGCCGACACTATTCAAAGATGCACATGAATTTGACCGTAATTGCTTACGATGCCAGCAAACAGGAAATATTTCGAGAAAAGATATGATGCCCCTGTCTCCTATTCTTGTTGTAGAAATTTTTGATGTTTGGGGAATTGATTTCATGGGACCCTTTCCCTCATTTGGATTCGAGTATATTTTGATAGCAGTGGACTACGTATCAAAATGGGTAGAGGCTATGGCAACCCGAACCAATGATCACAAAGTCGTGATCAAGTTCATTCAGCATAACATCTTTAGTCGATTTGGATACCCAAGAGCCATAATTAGCGATGGGGGTACACACTTCACGAATAAGCACTTCGACATGTTAATGAAAAAATACGGAATAACTCATAAAGTTGCCACACCTTATCACCCCCAGACAAGTGGTCAAGTTGAGGTCTCCAATAGAGAGATCAAGCATATTCTTGAAAAAATGGTAAGACCCGATAGAAAAGACTGGTCAGCACACTTGGATGATGCATTATGGGCTTACCAAACTGCTTTTAAAACACCCATAGGAATGTCTCCTTATCGACTTGTATTCGAAAAAGCTTGTCATCTGCCGGTGGAATTAGAACATCGTGCATTTTGGGCCATACGATAATTTAACTTTGATATGAAAAATACAGGTTCCAATAGGAGACTTCAACTAAATGAACTTGAAGAGCTACGCAATGAAGCGTATGAGAGTGCCAGAATTTATAAGGCTCGAACTAAAGCATATCATGATAAATTCATTGCACGAAAAATATTCGAGCCCAATCAAAAAGTTTGGCTCTTCAATTCTAGGTTGCGTCTGTTTTCCAAAAAATTTCGCTCACGTTGGGACGAACCTTTCATTGTAACTCAGGTATTTCCTCATGGAGCTATAGAACTCAAAAATCCTAAACAGGGAACACTTTTAAAGTGAACGGTCAGCGATTGAAACCTTACATAGATGGAATTAGTGATGGAGAATTAATTGAATCTGTTGATTTAGTGGATCCAAAACTGCCATAATACTCAATTTAGTCTGGCTGAAGATGTAAAACTTAGCGCTTGTTGGGAGGCAACCCAACGATTTCATATTTTTTACTTTACCGTAGCTGCAGGAATTTAGAACAAGAGCCTATTAATCAATGAAGCTATGTTCAACTTTCGAAGCAAAATTATCCCAGGTGCACTCTCTCCTTTTATTTTCTTTGCTTTCCTACTCCATTGAGGATAATGTAGATTAAGTTGGGGGGAGGAAAGTAATCAAATCATCCTCGAGTATGGTCAGAAATAATTAGTTTTGTGTATCCAAATTTTATTTTGATTAAGAGTCAATTAGGCATCCTAAACAATAAATGATTAATGGTCAAGATAATTTTAGAGATACTGAGGAATAAATTATTAAGAAAACTCAATGAATGGTAGGATTTAGACTAGACCAAATTTTAGGAGTGATTCTACAACCCTCTTTTTACTGATCTCAATAAAGAATCTGCTTCATGAGAAATTGGGTAGAAAGGTCGAGGTATGCAAAAAAAAAAATTCTTCTAAAAATTTACTTAAAAAAAAAAACAACATTGGTTTCCTACTGAGTAACCGGGCCCTTTCGCCTAAGTAAGCATTGTGGTTCGCGTAAAAAGGTAGGCAATGTTAATATATATATATATATTAAGGGGACTAAATTGCAAGAAGATAATAAACCTCTTTCCCATTAAGTTAGAGGATTTAAAGGGTAAAGTAGGGAGTTGGTGAAAGAAAAGCTCTTGAAATTTTTTTAGTTAATACTCAGCCACTAATTGGGTCAAATTGATAATCTAATGAAGTATCTCTTTAATGGTCTGACCAAGTATCACCTACCTTTTGGGATGCCTAATCTAACTTTTCATTCAAAATCAAGTCGGTACACAATGCTGATATATCTATTTTACTCGAAGACGAGCAAAATTCAAGTTGGGGGATGTGATAAACACTTAATTTAAGTCATTTAAAGCAGAAAATCATATTTAATTTATTTTATTTATTAAGAATTTGATGTTTCTTTTTATGTTTTACAGGAAAGATGATCGTCGATATAAAGAGTTCGATTCATAGATTAAAAAGATTCAAGTTTGAAGAAATTTGGACTTAAAATAAAATTAAAATAAAAGAAGGATGCATATGGTATTATAGAAAATGAAGATACTATGTAAGAAATCCAAAAGGATATAGATGTCATTGTGAAGAAATAAAAGTTTCTTTTTGGAATATACAAAGAATATTTCACGTGGAATACAAAAAAAAAAGCTCTGGGCGCGCGAATGAGTGCGTGAGCGTGTGGGTCCGCGCGTGAACGTGCACACGGGGCGGACGCGGACGCGGGACGGACGCGGGCAAGCATGGATCACGGCAGCAGCGCAGGCGACGCCTGGACGACGCGCAGCGCAGGCGGAACGCAGACAACGTGCAGGCGGGCGCGGATACGGGTGCGGCATTTGGACGCGTGGTTTTTAGTAATTTTTTTTAGTCCCATATCAGAAAATTATGTAAAATTTCTTCCTCCTAACATCTATAAAAAGACTCTTGTACTCCTATTTGAGGGGCATCCCAGAAATTCTTCTAGAGCCTTGCATAGAGGAAAAAAAAGGGACTACTTCATGAGCAGCTAGGTTAGCAATCTCGGGAGTGGAGAAGAAACTTTATAACGACACAGAGCGGGTTTATTGTTCTAAACTTTCTTGTATTTCTTTATATGCAATAAAGATTATGCTTTTTATTTAAATTGTCATGAGTTCTTTATTTGCTCTCTTTCACATGCTTTTATTTATGCTTTCCTGTTAGATTAATATTAGGAATAATTTTTACTTTCCAGAGATGCACCGTGATTTACGGATACGGGGCGTGCCGAGGAAAGAAGAGTTATTTACCTAGTACTTTCTGGAGACGCACCGTGATCTATGGGTACGGAACGTACCGAGAAAAGATAGGTATTTTTTCTAAGATTAATTGTATCAATTTAATTAAAAAAAAGAGATACAACTCTGCTAGTACAAAATTAATTCAAAACTCCCAAGCTCCTTATTTTCTTATTACATCAATTTTAAGATAATTTATTTTCTAAATCAAAAACAACGCTTCTTTCTTTTATTTTGCAATCTCAACTTAGTCCAAGGTCCCTGAGGATATGATCTCGACTCATCCTACCTACGTAGTGAGTAGAGTTATTTTTGGTGCTATCAATGACTACGCATCAAATTTTGGCGCCGTTGCAAAATAACTCTACTTAAAAATAACTCTACTCACTACGTAGGTAGGATAAGTCGAGATCGTATCCTCAGGGACCTTGGGCTAAGTTGAGATTGCAAAATAAAAGAAAGAAGCGTTGTTTTTGATTTAGAAAATAAATTATCTTAAAATTGATGTAATAAGAAAATAAGGAGCTTGGGAGTTTTGAATTAATTTTGTACTAGCAGAGTTGTATCTCTTTTTTTTAATTAAATTGATGCGATTAATCTTAAGAAAAATATCTATCTTTCCTCGGCACGCCCCATACCTGTAGATCACGGTGCGTCTCCAGAAAGTACTAGGTAAACAACTCTTCTTTCCTCGGTACGCCCCGTATCCGTAGATCACGGCGCGTCTCTGGAAAGTAAAAATTGTTCCTAATATTAATCTAACAGGAAAGCATAAATAAAAGCATGTGAAAGAGAGCAAATAAAGAACTCATGACAATTTAAATAAAAAGCATAATCTTTATTGCATATAAAGAAATACAAGAAAGTTTAGAACAATAAACCCGCTCTGTGTCGTTACAAAGTTTCTTCTCCACTCCCGAGACTGCTAGCCTAGCTGCTCATGAAGTAGTCCTTTTTTTTCCTCTATGCAAGGCTCTAGAAGAATTTCTGGGATGCCCCTCAAATAGGAGTACAAGAGCTTTTTTATAGGTGTTAGGAGGAAGGAGTTTTACATGATTTTTCGACATGAGACTAAAAAAAATTACTAAAAACCACGTGTCCGAATGCCGCACCCGCATCCGCGCCCGCCTGCATGTTGTCTGCGTTCCGCCCGCGCTGCGCGTCGTCCACGCATCGCCTGCACTGCTGCCGTGATCCATGCTTGCCCACGTCCGCCCCGCATGCACGTTTACGCGCGGACCCACACGCTCACGCACTCATTCGCGCGCCTAGAGCTTTTTTTTGTATTCCACGTGAAATATTCTTTGTATATTCCAAAAAGAAACTTTTATTTCTTCACAATGACATCTATATCCTTTTGGATTCCTTGCATAGTATCTTCATTTTCTATAATACCATATGCATCCTTCTTTTATTTTAATTTTATTTTAAGTCCAAATTTCTTCAAACTTGAGTCTTTTTGATCTATGAATTGAACTCTTTGTATCGGCGATCATCTTTCCTGTAAAACATAAAAAGAAGCATCAAATTTTTAATAAATAAAATAAATTAAATATGATTTTCTGCTTTAAATGACCTAAATTAAGTGTTTATCAGCAACCCAGTTGCCGACTTCATAAGTTTAAAATAATATAAAAAAAATCGAAATAGACGTCATTTGTTTCGAAAAAGAAGAAGGGGGCGGAGCCACAGAGCGGCTTCACCCGCTCGACTGCCATCAAGCCGTCGGCGTCGGCTCGCCAACCACCAGGAGCCTCGCAACGGAGGCACCGTCTGTCCGGTAGGTTCTTCGCCCCCTCTTCGAGTGCTCTCTCTCTCTTTTTTGCTCTCTTGAAAGTCCTATTGGGTGATACGGGGCTCGAAAGCCCTCCGACGGCCGCAGCCGGCCATCGCCGGAGGCCGATGGCTCCCACCTCCCTCCCTCCCCTCCTCTCTCTCTCTCACTTTCTGTTCTTTTTTCTTTGGTACCGTTAGTATATCGATTTTACCGATCGAATCGTGTCGGTTCTTCGTCGGTCCGATACGAGATGGGATGTACCGACTGATTTGGTACGGTATGACAAACCTTGACTTATACAATAAATACATCTTATCATCAACTAATAGGTATAGAAGGTCTTATTCTATTCAAAAATTATATTAATTTTATAAGTTAATTACAGTAATTAAATGATACGCAATAGGGATCGAAAAAAATTTTGTTTTAATTCTTCCCATATGGCTAAAGATGTGTGAGGAGAATTAAAGAAAAATACTTTCTGAAATTTCTTTCGATTCTCAATATATCATTTGATTACTATAATTATCTATAGAATTAATTATAATTCTCAAACTGTTCAGGCTGGACAGTCAATTGATCAATATACATAATTCTTCCATCCGTACAAAAATATATAAATATACAGATGCCGTGAAATATGTATATTATTTAAAAGATGGATCTATGGTTATATGCAATATAATATTTTTAAAATTTTTAAATTAGTGAGTTTCTAAGTAAAGAGCATCATTGCAAACGAAAACGATCGAGACATGCATCCTGTGCATGCGGACTTGGAGCATGCCAGATGACTAGATCGTGCGAGCACATTAGTATAGCATCCAGACCAATTTCATCTTGGAGGTTCCAAAGTACCGAGCGGCATTGCAAATAGAGCTAGAAATGGGCCGGGCTGGATCAGGCCATATCCCTCCTTAAGTCCAGTCTGAAAATTTTTTCGGACTTTAAGTCGAGCCTAGAGCCTAAAATCCAATCATCGAGTTGCTCCGACAGCTATCGAAGTAGATAAGCGAGTTAGAATCGATCCGACAGTAACCCGACCTCGAACTTCTACCGTCGAAGGCAGTAGGGCTACTCTCGTCGGAGAGCTTCTTGAGTGGTTTCACCTCCCAAGGATAATATTATTTAAATTAATAATAATATTAATATAAATTAATTAAATATTATTAATTTAAAATTAAATTAACTAATATTTATTAAATATTATTAATTTGATTTAAATATTAAATCTAATTTAACTAAATTTAATAAATATTAATTTAAAAATATTAAAAAAATTAAAATAATGATATTTGACGATCGTTATGGAGCCATCACTATCGTCGTCATTAATACTCACTAGACCAACCAGGAGGCGGTGCTGCAGCACGAAGGCAGTGCTGTGCGGTAGGAGAAGAAGGGGGGAGGGGGAGGTGGGGGAAAGGAGGGAGGAAGAATGAAGAGTGATGGGTTGGGGGCTTGGAGAGGTGGCAAGGGGGAGGCGGGCTAGGGGCTCGATGAGGTGGTCGGGGGCTCGAGGAAGCCGGATCTGATGGTGCAGCATGAGAAAATAGGGATCGGAGTCAGGGTAAAGATGGGGGGCGGAGGGACCGGAGATGGGGAAAGAGGGGGGCAGTAGAAAGAGGAAAAGTGAAAAGTCGAGAATTGGACGAGGGGAGAGGGTGAATTAGGGTTAGTATTAGCGATGGCTAAATTATCGTCGCTAGAGCCGTCACTTATAACTATAGCGATGGCTTCGCCGTTGCTACTGCCGTCACTAATAACTATTAGCGACAGCTTCACGTCCATCGTCAAAGCTTGTTGGTAAAAATTATTATTAGAGATGGCAAATTTGCCGTCATTAATGTCGTTTCTAATATCAGTTATTAGCAACTGCTTATTTGCCGTCGCTAATAGCCATCGCTAATATTCTATTTTCTTCTAGTATATGGATATTGTCCGTTTGAACCCATTTTCGTATCTGATCAATCCGAATATGGATATAAATTTTAGGATTTGATTAATATCCGTATTTATATTAATATTCATAAAAAAGAATGGATATAGATATGGATAAACAACTATCTAATCCATATTCGAATATCCGAATCTACATGTAATCCTATATAACTTTATATATTATTTATTAATTTTTTTAAAAAATATATAATATATAAATATATTATTAATTTGATTTATCATATATTTATAATATCTTTGATTCTATAGTTATAAAATTTAATTATCTAAGTTATATCGATAATTATATCTACACTTTTAGTATCTGAATTGTATCTATATTTATTTAAAATAAATATGAATATAAAATTTTTTATCCGAATAATATCCGTATCCATATTTATCAGACAAAATAAATATGGATATGGATATGCTAGCATCCGATCTATATCTGATATCCAATTTCAATCCTAATTTGTACCCTTAAAGTGGCGAGACATGGATGGCTATGAATGCATAGTCGAACATCCGTGGCTCAAATCGATGTGGAAAGAATTCTCCCCCATTGGTCCATCGTTTGCCCACTCGCTCTAAAATCGAATCCACCTGGTACTCTAATTGAAATACTTGTATAAATTTAGATACTTTGTATTTAGTGCCATGCCGACTAAATACAAAATATTTATTTGGTCCCATATCCACTTTGCAACCAGTGCATTTGAAAAGTTTATATAGTGCCAAAAAAATCAATTTATACCCTCTTAGTTAGTCTTTGTGGGTTGACTCAATCTATTCCTCTTGCGGACTAGAGGAATGCTGCAGTAAAAATTATTTTTCAAGGCGGACATCGGTAGATCATGTGGTTGTGATCGAATTTGATTATGTATGTATTTAGTTCAATACCGCTTATGAATTGTAAAAGGATCTTAGGTACTTATATTTTGTTTTATATTTTAATTTTTCAATTTAGCTATGATTTTAAAATCTTGAATGAATGCAAAAATTTTGAAATTTCAATTTTTTATTTATTAAACTC
Organism: Elaeis guineensis; assembly: GCF_000442705.2. Lineage (NCBI taxonomy): Eukaryota > Viridiplantae > Streptophyta > Magnoliopsida > Arecales > Arecaceae > Elaeis > Elaeis guineensis. The sequence continues at coordinate 30,454,256 of NC_025996.2, forward strand.
TCCTGCTTTCCATTTCTATGACCTTCATACCTCAAAACATTAAAGAAATAAAAAATAATTATCTAAAATTAAAATAAAACATGCTAGGCGTGTTCCCACTTTGTAGTTGTAATCTATGGGCGCGTGCGCCTACTTTGTTGTTGTAATCTATGTGCATGAAATCTTAGAATAAGTACAATACCTATACTAAAATTGTGCTGTGAAATTTTGGTCAATAGCAAGCTAAATGGAGTCGTACGTATAGAGAAATCAAATAGAGAGCATTTAAATTATATGTGTACATGAAAGATTTTATATATATTGCCGTCTATCCATGGACGCTTGCAGAAGAGGAGATGATAGACGAGTGATACCGTATTAAGATTCGTATGCATGATTATGTACCAAGAAATATTCTATGGTGCAAGTGCATGCACCAAGAAGCATTCTCTGCTGCCAACCGTGTCCACATTGAACCATTCTATGCTGCAGTGAATCACGTTCGTCTCCGAGAGTAAAGGAGGTAGACCCATCCTCGTTAGTGCATCACGTGTCCATGTTGCATTTGTACATGACCCATGCATGCCATGCATATGATAGGTGGCGGGCTTGTGCATGTTTTGAACATTAAAGGGTCCAATCGCCTGTTACCGGAAAAAAGGGGTCCAATCGCCAATGTGTCTCTCTTGAGGTCACGGTTAAGCTGCTGAGCTCTCCCTTGATTCCAAAAGTGCGTGTCCTCGGAACCGGAGAGTATAAAGCGAAATTCTTTGCGCACCGCGTGCGGTGATTGAATTACGCACGGAGCCGGAGAGACGCCGGAAAAAAAAAATCGGACTCCATGCATGATATAATCATCACACATGGTGCGTGATTCTCTGCACCGCATGCGGTGCACAAAGAATTGCTTAAGTGTAAAACAGTTGAATTAAAAGATACACGAGGCTCCAGTCTTTATGCTATATAAATAATCTGTCCGTATTGTTAATGTATTTATAAGTCCGGTTTTAACTCGTGCCATCGATCGATTGAAATGAAATTCGATTCCAAGTCAGCGGTTTTTATTATAGTTTTTATTTTTCATCATCAGATAAAAAAATAAATGCTATTTTTTTTAAGTGCATAACAAGTGCCGATTTTTTATTGATGGCAACTATTTGCAGAAATTTGATCCCTCCATATGTAACGTCGAGATTGTTCAAGGAGAACGAAACCAACCCCGACTTGAACCGACACGGTGGCAGCCTGCTAATATCTAGTCAGATGGCTTTGCTGATTGACCCCATTGACAAAACTTTCGCTAACCTTGTCAGAAATGCACGCACGTAGATCCAATAACAGAAAAATTATTATCGAAGGATGGTAACAGCTTGATTTAGCAGTAATTAGGGATAGATTGATTTATAAAATTTTTTTTAAAAAAAATTAATTTTTTAAGAAGTAATTTTTTTTAAAATTATGATTTTAATATATTTGGTTGATCATAGAAAATGATTTTTTTTATAGTGATTTATGTTTAGTTAAGCATTCTTTTTTTTAGAAAAATTATGTAAAATAATTATTATATCCTTAATATATATAACACTATATTTTTGTACTTTCAAATTTATATAAATAATAATAATATATTATATTAATATAAATATAATAATATTATATTATAATATAATATTAGATTATAATAATTTATTACATTAATATAATATTAATATATTATAAATATTATAATATATTAATATAAATATTATATTATATTAGTATAAATATTAAGATAATATTATAATAGTATATCAATTTTATAAGAAAAAGAA